>NC_091992.1:61660559-61960559 GCF_044704955.1 Pristiophorus japonicus
ACCTCGATGTTGAGTCCAGAAGTTTCTAATCGAAAGATGAGGTGTTGTTCCTCGAGCTTGCGTTGAGCTTCATTGGAACAGTTTAGGAGGCCGAGGATGGAGAGGTCAGAGTGGGAGTGGAGAAGGGAATTAAAGTGACAGGCGGCCGGAAGCTCAGGGTCACTCTCACGGACTGAACGGAGGTGTTCCGCAAAGCGGTCACCCAATCTGCGTTTGGTCTCCCCAATGTAGAGGAGACCACACCGTGAGCAGCGAATACAGTATACTAAATTGCAAGTACAACAAGTAAATGGCTGTTTTACCTGGGGCCCTGGACAGTGGGAAGGGAGGAGGTCAAAGGACAGGTGTTGCATCTCCTGCGCTTGCACGGGAAGGTGCCGTGGGAAGGGGAGGGATGCTGGGAGTGATTGAGGAGTGGGCCACAGTGTCGCAGAGGGAGTGGTTCCTTCTTATCTATCATTTGTCTAATCGTAGCCAGAAAACCAGCTCTTGCATCGTTACTTCTGGTTTCCTCCAAGGATCTATCCTTGGTCCCCTATTTCTCATCTATATGTTGCCCTTTGGCGACATCATCTGGAAACACAGCATCAGTTTCCACATGTACACTGATGGCATCCAGCTCTACCTCACCACCACTTCTCTCGTCCCCTCCGTGTTGTCTAATTTGTCAGACTGCTTGTCCGACATCCGATTCTGGATGAGCAGAAATTTTCTCCAATTGAAAATTGGTAAGACCAAAGCCATTGTTTTCGGTTCCCACCACAAATTCTGTTCCCTAGCCACTGACTCCATCCCTCTCTCTTGCTGAGGCTGAACCAGACTGTTCGCAACCTAGGTGTCATATTTGACCCTAAAATGAACTTTCAACCACATATCCGCGGCATAACTAAGACCACCTATTTCCACCTCTGTAACATCGCCCGTCTCCGCCCCTTGCCTCAGCTCATCCGCTGTTGAAGCCCTCATCAATGCCTTTGTTACCTTCAGACTTGACTATTCCAACGCACTCCTGGCTGGCCTCCCACATTCTACCCTACGTAAACTTGAGGTGATCCAAAACTCGGCTGCCTGTGTCCTAGCTCGCACCAAGTCCCGCTCACCCATCAACTCTGTGCTCGTTGACCTACATTGGCTTCCGGTTAAGCAACACCTTGATTTCAAAATTCTCATCCTTATTTTCAAATCCCTCCATGGCCTCGCCCCTCCCTATCTCTGTAATCTCCTCCAGCCCCACAACCCCCCGAGATATCTGCGCTGCTCTAATTCTGCCATCTTGAGCATCCCTGATAATAATCGCTCAACCATTGGTGGCCGTGCTTTTAGTTGCCTGGGCCCCAAGCTCTGGAACTCCCTCCCTAAACCTCCCCACCTCTCTACCTCTCTTTCCTCCTTCAAGATGCTCCTTACCTCTTTGTCCAAGCTTTTAGTCACCTTCCCTAATTTCTACTTTTGTGGCTCGGTGTCAAATTTGTATCGCATAACATTCCTGTGAAGCGCCTTGGGACGTTTCATTACGTTAAAGGCGCTATATAAATACAAGTTGTTGTTGTAATCCACATTCAAAGGACTTAGCAGGCATAATGTAAGTGTGTTGTCTTGATTGCTCACAGTTGCTTCAGCAAGACTAGATCGAAGTCTTTCAGGATCTCTGGTGTTACAGGATTAATCAGATCCCCTAGCCTGATGCTAATACATCAAGACGTTTGGTTAAATATGAGAGTGAGCTAATCTGCTACGTCAGCGAGTAAAGGGATGTTTATTAACCCGCCTGCGCAGCACCACCTGTGTCTTTTCATTGTATTGACCAATGAGAAACCGTGAATATCAGTTACAGACTTCCCTTCTTATCTCCCTCCAGTACATCCATAACCAGCTCTATTAATCCCTTACATCTTCTAACTGGCTACATCTCTTACCACACATATATATAAAGGCTCACTATGGCTAGTCTATCTGGTACACCGATACTCACAACACCCACACCCTACTTTCGGGTGCCAGGCGACCTTTGCTTCCGATGAGCAGTGGACGATGCTGGGAGCCAAAACTAATGTCATCATAGCCTCAAAAACACATCATCATCATAGGCAGTCCCTCGGAATCAAAAAAGACTTGCTTCCACTCTAAAAATGGGTTCTCAGGTGACTGAACAGTCCAATACGAGAACCACAGTCCCTGTCACAGGTGGGATAGATAGTCGTTGAGGGAAAGGGAGGGTGGGACAGGTTTGCCGCACACTCTTTCCGCTGTCCGCGCTTGATTTCTGCATGCTCTCGGCGATGAGACTCGAGGTGCTCAGCCCCTCCCGGATGCACTTCCTCCACTTAGGACGGCCAAAGCCAGGGACTCCCAGGTGTCAGTGGGGATGTCGCACTTTATCAGGGCGGCTTTGAGGGTGTCCTTGAAACGTTTCCTCTGCCCACCTTTGGCTCGTTTGCCATGAAGGGGTTCTGAGTAGAGCGCTTGCTTTGCGAGTGTTGTGTCAGGCATGCAGACTGTGTGGCCTGCCCAGCGGAGCTGGTCGAGTGTGGTCAGTGCTTTGATGCTGGGGATGTTGGCCTGGTCGAGAACGCTAATGTTGGTGCATCTGTCCTCCTAGGGGATTTGCAGGATCTTGCGGAGACATCGTTGGTGCTATTTCTCCAGCGATTTGAGGTGTCTACTGTACATGGTCCATGTCTCTGAGCCACACAGGAGGGCGGGTATTACTACAGCTCTATAGACCATGAGCTTGGTGACAGATTTGAGGGCCTGGTCTTCAAACACTCTTCTCCTCAGGCGGCCGAAGGCTGCACTGGTGCACTGGGGGCGGTGTTGAATCTCGGCGTCAATGTCTGCCCTTGTTGAGAAGAGGCTCCTGAGGTATGGGAAACACAAAGAAGATGGTGGGGCCTATAGAAACGCCTATAGAGAGGGCATCCCTTTGGTGGCGAACAGAAAATTGTTTGAGACATTCTTGTCATGAAGTAACGATTTGAAGGGAGAACTTTGACATTAGGATTTCTTATTCCAGAATCAGAGATAATTCTAACGAGCTTTCCATTGGTTTATTTCTGTTTATATTTTGTTTATAATGTTATTATTTGTTAGGTGAGTGCTGCTAACACCATCAGGGGCTTGTCTGGGACAGGTTACTGAGCCAAGGCTGTGAAACAGGTCCATTATCGTCCGTGGGGATATTCATTAACTCTCTGTACTTCAAAGAATATCTCTGCGCGATGGAGTGTTCATTGAGTTCTCTCCCGCTGTTGGCTGAGTTGGCTCAGGATGCTCCTTTATAAAACATGTATACAATGACAGTGTTATTTCCTGGTGATCCGCTGTGGTCAGAGCCACTGATTTATGGTGACTGAATTGCTCAAAGTCCATTTTTGTTCCATGAGGCTCTTCTTTGTTTGCTGTTTAATATTTGAATAAAAATAAACCTTTAACAACTTCCCCACTGGTGGCACTACCCAGCACATGTATTAATCGGGGGGCAGTGGTCTCTGTAACTCCTTTCAGTTTTAACATATTTCCTGTTATTTCTTGTCTTCTTGCCAATGACCATGTTTCTTTCTGGCTTCCTGGCTCGGCCTTGCTGCCTGCCTTTAACCTGCAGACTTAATTTAAAGGGCACCGCCATTTTATTGGAAGCTTGTAAGCAAGTTCAAATCTTGGGACAACATAAGAACATAAGAAATAGGAGCAGGAGTCGGCCACCTGGCCCCTCGAGCCTGCTCCGCCATTCAGTAAGATCATGGCTGATCTGGTCATGGACTCAGCTCCACTTCCCTGCCCGTTCCCCATAACCCTTTACTTCCATATCACTCAAAAGTTTGTCTATCTCCACCTTAAATATATTCAGTGACCCAGCCTCCACAGCTCTCTAGGGCAGAGAATTCCAAAGATTTACAACCCTCTGAGAGAAGAAATTCCTCCTCATCTCAGTTTTAAAGGGGCGGCCCCTATTTCTGAGACTATGTCCCCTAGTTTTAGTTTTCCCTATGAGTGGGAATATCCTCTCTGCATCCACCTTGGCGAGCGCCCTCATAATCTTATATGTTTCGATAAGATCACCTCTCATTCTTCTGAACTCCAATGTGTATAGGCCTCAATCTACTCAACCTATCTTCATAAGTCAAACCCCCTCATCTCCGGAATCAACCTAGTGAACCTTCTCTGCTCACAGAAACTCTATTCAAATTCTGCCTTACAGCCACCAGCAAAAAGTTGTAACCCATGCCTGCTCTGTCTGCTGCAGACCGAGGGCGAAAAATTTGCAAAAAAAGCTTAGCGCCTCTGGTTAGTGCCCGAGAGGAGCGCTAACGGGCCGCTAAGCGCTTACCGGCCGAGCGCAGCGCTGTTGCCTCCTCCCGGGAACTTCAGTGGAGGTTTACTGGGGGCGCTAACAGTTAGTGCTGCGCACTCTCGTGCCACCCGCTTAGTGACATCATCAAATGTGCAATGCCCTGTTAGTGCCGCGGTCAGGAACTTGACTGGGTTCGCCTGCCTTAGCGTCGGGCACTAATCGCCACAGGGAAAGCAGGCTTTCTCCAAACTCCCGGGGCGGTAAGGAATTGGCTCAGCCGGTGGGTGGTTATAAGGTGAGAGTTTTTTCATTTACATTCAGTAATTTTGCATTTATTTAACTTTGTCTACTGCTTCCGAATGTTGAAGTGACCTCCCTTGCATTTATTTTCACGCTTCAGGTGGTCCAATGACCTCCCCTTTAGGCGCTGGGATGTTGGTTTTCCCATGCCTGCAATTCAGCAGCGCTCCTGCCCCAGGAATCAGCGTTAGCGTCCTGAGAGAACAGCAGGGGAGTTATCGGCGGTGTCCTGGCCAATATTTGTCCCTCAATCAACATAACAAAAAACAATCATTATCACATTGCTGTTTGTGAGAGCTTGCTGTGCACAAATTGGCTGCCGCGTTTCCCACATTACAACAGTGGCCACACTTCATTGGCTGCAAATCGCTTTCCGATGTCCGGTGGTTGTGAAAGGCGCTATATTAATGCAAGTCTTTCAAATCTTTCTTTCTAAAGTTCATCTCCTTGCTGTGGCTATGCGCATTAAATGCGCCTGACACTCAACTGCGCCCACCCCACTGTCTCCACCCTGCCCTGAAAGATGCTTCTGGAAGCCCATAATGAGCAGCTGCCCTGCCAGAATTCCCGCCCTCCCGGCGGGTAGCGTGACTAACGTTGGCAATCACCTCTGCCCAGACTGATTGGGCCTCCCACATGCATCACCGGTCACCCCAGCCCTCACCCACATACCAAAATCACCCGCACTGATATACCGACCAGCAGCTCCCCCGTGGCATTGCTTGGAGCGAACTGATGGTTTACCCCATGTAACATACCATGTATTATCAGGGCCATTGATGTATGGTGACGGAATAAGTGAAGCGATCTTTATTGCACAACATTCATGCAGTGTTAGCAGTAATTGTGGCTTCAAACTACACAATTACAACCATATTTTCATTGAAATTGTAAACCAGAGATTTTAATTATCATTCTGTTGTTTGGCTTTGAACTCAGTTTTGTATATGAATTGTTTTTCTAGTGCAGGAAGATGGCGGACAGGCTGCTCCAGTTTGTAGATAGTTATGGGCTGTATAACAGCAATGGGGAGCTGAGATTCTGGGGGCTAAGAGCGTTGGAAGGGGCCGAGTGGGGTGTGAGGGGATTATGAATGTTGGGACTTGGCAGTATGCAGAAAGGGGCCCTTGGATATTAGAGTCATGAGGGTCAGGATCCAGAGTCAGTGAGTACCACGGTGATTGGTTTGGAGGCTGGAAGTGGTACAACACTGATGCTGAATATGGCAGCAGTGGGAACATGTTCTGGGATGTGGGACACTGGGGGAGGTGTGAAAATATTGGGGGAGGGGAGGATGTGGGTTTACTGGGGGAGATGTGGGCGTGGGGACGTTGGGGGAGGGGTGGGGATATTGGGGAGAGGTGGGTGTGGGGGTTGGGGGAGGGGTGGGTGTGGGGACATTGGGGGAGGGGTGGGGACATTGGGGATGGTGTGGGGGCATTGGGGGAGGGCTGGGATTGGGGACATTGGGGGAGGGGTGGGTGTGGGGATATTGGGGGAGGTGTGGGGACATTGAGGGAGGAGTGAGGATTTTGGGGGAGGTGTGGGGATATTGGGGGAGGTGTAGGTGTGGGACATTGGGGGAGGTGTAGGTTTGGGGCATTGGGGAAGGGGTGGGTGTGGGGCATTGGGGGAGGGGTGGGTGTGGGAGAAATGGGGAAGTTGTGGGTATGGGTGTACAGAGATATGGGCCCTAGGGCTGGGAGCACTGGGGGTGATGTTTTGGATGTAGCAATGACGTAAAGGGATGCTGGGGTGTGGCAGTGATGGGAGGGTAGTATTGGGGCTTGGGTAAATTCGAAGGGTGTCTTGCAGTGTAGCAGCACTGGGAGAGGAATTGTGAGGATTGGAGGGTTGTGAACACTTGACGAGGGGGTCTTGGAATTAGGGGACACTGGTAGGGGTCTGGGAGGACTTGAATGAGTGTCCCAGGATCTGGAAGCACGAAAGGGCTCCTGTGGTATGCAAACATCTGAGGCCTTGGGATACGTGAGTGGTGGAAGGGAGTTGTGGGGTTTGGGAGGAGCAGACCAGATGCTGGTGACTGGGAGCAGGGTGGTGGCCCCAGGATTCTGTCACAGGGAAGTGGACCTGAGTCCATGATCAGATCAGCCATGATTTTATTGAATGGCGGAGCAGGCGCGAGGGGCCAAATGGTCTACTCCTGCTCCTATTTCTTATGTTCTTATGTAATGGGGAGAGTTCCAATGATCTCGGAGGATTGGGAAGAGGGTTTTTAGAGTCTGAAAGGACGGGTGAGTAGGATATGTGACTACTGGGGGAGTAGATTGTGGTGGGGGCGGGGAGCAGGGAACAGAATAGAGCTGCTAGTGTATATCCGCACTCTCCTCCCAAAGTTATTGATTTTAATTTTAATAAATGGAAATAAGTGTCGACCTTGAATTAGATCCACTGACCCTCTTGCCCAAATTCCTGATGGGCCATAATTTGCAGGCCCTACGGACGTGTACGAGGTGCGCAAGTGTCCATAGGGGCCGCGATAGTTCCGGGTTCAGGCGTGCGCTGTGCATGCTTGAAAACCTGCAACTTGCAATCTGCCAAAAATCCTCTTGACAGATCGCAGGAATCCCCGGGAAAGGGGCCTCCTTTGTTCACACTAAGGATTGTGAACCGTTGTAATTATCTACCTCAGGTGCTCAGTCTTTGAATATATTCAAGACAGTGATCGCTAGATTTTTGGATAATAAGAGAATTTAAATATATGGGGCTAGTGTGGGAAAGTGGAGTTGAGGTAGAAGATCAGCCATGATCTCATTGAATGGTGGAGCAGGCTCGAGGGGCTGAATGGCCTACTCCTGCTCCTGATTCTTATGTTCTTATAGCTCTCCCACACTCCACCATAGACGCTTCCTTTACAAAGCAAAACATTTTTGATGATCTCAACCTTCAACTGCATCTCCTGTTTCCCAGGACACTTAGAATAAGGGGCCGCCCATTTAAAACTCAGATGAGGAGGAATCTCTTCTCTCAGAGGGTTGTAAATCTATGGAATTCCCTGCCCCAGAGAGCTGTGGAGGCTGGATCATATATTTAAGGTGGAGATCGACACATTTTTGAGCGATAAGCGAGTAAAGAATTATGGGGATAGAGCAGGGAAGTGGAGCTGAGTCCATGATCAGATCAGCCATGATCGTATCAAATGGCGGAGCAGGCTCGAAGGGCCATATGGCCGACTCCTGCTCCTATTTCTTATGTTCTTATGTTCTAAACAATAGACTGGAATGTTACACCTTTGGGTATGTTCAGATTTGGGTTCCATTCGGTTAAATTTCAGATACTCTGAATTCAAATTTATAGCAGACCTCTGTCAAATAGTTTCCTCCATGGATTGGATGGTCAGTGGACAATCATAGAATCCACAGAAGGAGGCCACAGCTGGCTCTGCTGAACAGGAGGGCAGGAAAAAGAGGAGAGCCATAGTGATAGGGGATTCAATTGTAAGGGGAATAGATAGGTGTTTTTGCGGCCGCAACCGAGACTCCAGGATGGTATGTTGCCTCCCTGGTGCAAGTGTCAAGGATGTCTTGGAACGGGTGCAGGACATTCTGAAAAGGGAGGGTGAACAGCCAGTTGTCGTGATGCATATAAGTACCAACGATATAGGTAAAAAATGGGATGAGGTCTTACGATACGAATTTAGGGAGCTAGGAGTTAAATTAAAAAGTAGGACCTCAAAAGTAGTAATCTCAGGATTGCTACCAGTGCCACGTGCTAGTCAGAGTAGGAATTGCAGGATAGCTCAGGTGAATACGTGGCTTGAGAAATGGTGCAGAAGGGAGGGATTCAAATTCCTGGGATATTGGAACCGGTTCTGGGGGAGGTGGGACCAGTACAAACCGGACGGTCTGCACCTGGGCAGGATCGGAACCAATGTTCTAGGGGGAGTGTTTGCTAGTGCTGTTGGGGAGGAGTTAAACTAATGTGGCAGGGGAATAGGAACCTATGCAGGGAGACAGAGGAAAATAGAAGGGGGGCAGAAGCAAAAGATAGAAAGGAGAATAGTAAAAGTGGAGGGCAGAGAAACCCAAGGCAAAAAGCAAAAAGGGCCACATTACAGCAAGATTCAAAAGGGGCAAAGTGTGTTAAAAAGACAAGCCTGAAGGTTCTGTGCCTCAATGCGAGAAGTATTCGGAAGAAGGTGGATGAATTAACTGCGCAGATAGCAGTTAACGGATACGATGTGATTGGCATCACGGAGACATGGCTCCAGGGTGACCAAGGCTGGGAACTCAACATCCAAGGGTATTCAGCATTTAGGAAGGATAGACAGAAAGGAAAAGGAGGCGGGGTGGCATTGCTGGTTAAAGAGGAAATTAATGCAATAGTAAGGAGGGACATTAGCCTGGATGATGTGGAATTGGTATGGGTGGAGCTGCGGAATTCCAAAGGGCAGAAAATGCAAATGGGAGTTGTGTATAGACCACCGAATAGTAGTAGTGAGGTTGGGGACAGCATCAAACAAGAAATAAGGGATGTGTGCAATAAAGGTACAGTAGTAATCATGGGCGACTTTAATCTACATATAGATTGGGCTAACCAAACTGGTAGCAATGCGGTGGAGAAGGATTTCCTGGAGTGTATAAGGGATGATTTTCTGGACCAATATGTTGAGGAACCAACCAGGGAGCTGGCCATCCTAGACTGGGTAATGTGTAATGAGAAGAGACTAATTAGCAATCTTGTTGTGCGAGACCCTTTGGGGAAAAGTGACCATAATATGGTAGAATTCCTTATTAAGATGGAGAGTGACAAAGTTAATTCGGAAACTAGGGTCCTGAACTTGAGGAAAGGTAACTTCGACGGTATGAGGTGTGAATTGGCTATAATAGATTGGTAGAGGATATTTAAAGGGTTGACGGTGGATAAGCAATGACAAACATTTAAAGATCACATGGATGAACTTCAGCAATTGTACATCCCTGTCTGGAGTAAAAATAAAACTGGGAAGATGGCTAACAAGGGAATTTAAGGATAGTGTTAAAGCCAAGGAAGAGGCATATAAATTGGCTAGAAAAAGCAACAAACCTGAGGACTGGGAGAAATTTAGAATTCAACAGAGGAGGACTAAGGGTTTAATTAAGAAGGGGAAAATAGAGTACAAGAGGAAGCTTGCAGGGAACATAAAAACTGACTGCAAAATCTTCTATAAATATGTGAAGAGAAAAAGATTAGTAAAGACAAACATAGGTCCCTTGCAGTCGGATTCAGGTGAATTTATAATGGGGAACAAGGAAATGGCAGACCAATTGAACCAATACTTCGGTTCTGTCTTCACAAAGGAAGACACAAATAACCTTCCGAATGTACGAGTGAAAATGAGAAACTGAAAGGTATCCTTATTAGGCAGGAAATTGTGTTAGGGAAATTGATGGGATTAAAGGCCGATAAATCCCTGGGTCCTGATAGTCTGCATCCCAGAGTACTTAAGGAAGTGGCCCTAGAAATAGTGGATGCATTGGTGACCATTTTCCAACAATCTTTCGACTCTGGATCAGTTGCTATGGACTGGAGGGTAGCTAATGTAATGCCACTTTTTAAAAAAGAAGGGAGAGAGAAAGCGGGTAATTATTGACATCAGTAGTGGGGAAAATGTTGGAATCAATCATTAAGGATGAAATAGCAGCCCATTTGGAAAGCAGTGACAGGATCGGACCAAGTCAGCATGGATTTATGAAAGGGAAATCATGCTTGACGAATCTTCTGGAATTTTTTGAGGATGTAACTAGTAGAGTGGACAAGGGAGAACCAGTGGATGTGGTGTATTTGGACTTTCAAAGGGCTTTTGACAAGGTCCCGCACAAGAGATTGGTGTACAAAGTCAAAGCACATGGTATTGAGGGCAATGTACTGGCGTGGATAGAGAACTGGTTGGTAGACAGGAAGCAGAGAGTCGGGATAAACGGGTCCTTTTCAGAATGGCAGGCAGTTACTAGTGGGACTCCAGCTCTTTACAATATACATTAACGATTTGGATGAATGAATAGAGTGTAATATCTCCAAGTTTGCGAATGACACTAAACTGGGTGGCGGTGTGAGCTGTGAGGAGAACGCTAAGAGGCTGCAGAGTGACTTGGACAGATTAGGTGAGTGGCAAATACATGGCAGATGCAGTATAATGTGGATAAATGTGAGGTTATCCATTTTGGAGGCAAAAACACGAAGGCAGAATTTTATCTGAATGGCGGCAGGCTAGAAAAAGGGGAGGTGCAACGAGACCTGGGTGTCATGGTTCATCAGTCACTGAAAGTGGGCACGCAGGTACAGCAGGCGGTAAAGAAGGCAAATGGTATGTTGGCCTTCATAGCTAGGGGATTTGAATATAGGATCAGGGAGGTCTTACTGCAGTTGTACAGGGCCTTAGTGAGTGAGGCATCACCTGAAATATTGTGTTCAGTTTTGGTCTCCTAGTCTGATGAAGGACGTTCTTACTATTGAGGGAGTGCAGCGAAGGTTCACCAGACTGATTCCAGGGATGGCTGGGCTTTCATATGAGGAGAGACTGGATCAACTGGGCCTTTATTCACTGGCGTTTAGAAGGATGAGAGCAGATCTCATAGAAACATATAAGATTGTGACAGGACTGGACAGGTTAGATGTGGGAAGAATGTTCCCGATGTTGGGGAAGTCCAGAACCAGGGGACATAGTCTTAGGAAAAAGGGTAGGCCATTTAGGACTGAGATGAGGAGAAACTTCTTCACTCAGAGAGTTGTTAACCTGTAGAATTCCCTGCCGCAGAGAGTTGTTGATGCCAGTTCATTGGATATATTCAAGAGGGAGTTAGATATGGCCCTTACAGTTAAGGGGATCAAGGGGTATGGAGAGAAAGCAGGAAAGGGGTACTGAAGGAATGATCAGCCATGATCTTATTGAATGGCAGTGCAGGCTCGAAGGGCCGAATGGCCTACTCCTGCACCTATTTTCTATGTTTTCTATGTATTCGGCCCATCGTGTTTGTGGCAGCTGAAAATGTGCTATCCAGCCTAATCCTACTTCCCAGCTCTTGGTCAGTAGCCCTGTAGGTTACATTTTAAATGCATATCGAAGCACTATTTTAAATGTGAGGGTTTCTGCCTCTACCACGCTTTCAGGTAGTGAGTTCCAGACCCCCACCACCCTCTGGTAAAAAATTTCCCCTCAAATCCCCTTTAATCCTTCTACCAGTTTCTTTAAATCTGCGCCCCCTGGTTGTTGATCCCTCTGATAAGGGATATAGGTCCTTCCTATCCACTCTATCTCGGCCCCTCATAATTTTATACGTAGAGACATAAAAACATAGAAATTTACAGTGCAGAAAGAGACCATTTCGGCCCATCGTGCCTGCGCCGGCCGACAAAGAACCGCACGGCCCTCGGTCAGCAGCCCTGAAGGTTACATATAAACGTATGAACAATGAACAATGGCGGAAAGGCAAAGAGCACCCAGCCCAACCAGTCCGCCCCACACAACTGCGACACTCCATACACCTCAATTAAATCTCCCCTCAGCATGAAAACAACCCCAGCCTATCCAATCTTTCCTCAGAGCTAAAATGATCCAGTCGTGGCGAGACACCACCAACGCTGTTCCATTATCCACAGCGAAGGAGGCAGTTGTAGTCAGAGGCGACCATGGGACTTGAACCCCTGTTCCAGTAGGGAGTCAAGCACGCAACCCTTTGAGCGACAGTGATACCTGCACTCTTTCTATTTGTCACACACTGAAAACAGACACACCGGGGGGAGGGGGATTTTAATATGGGTGAGTGGGTGTGGGTGCGGGGGCAGGTTAAATGTGCAAAAAATATCTGAACGTATTGGGAAGACAACTCCAACCCGTCGCGCTCCGCGTTTTACTGAGCCGGACCAAGGGGCCAGCTGCCAACCCGTTCCCAGAACCTTGCTCCTTCTGGCTCCACTTTACTGAAACACTTTTACAGAGTAACACGGTTTCCCCCAGAGAGCGTGCAGTCTTTTTATAAACGCCCGCAACTTGGTAATTCAACGTTAATTGGCTTCGAGTTCCCGACTCGAACAGCCGGTTGGAATGATGGGACCTTTGTCCCAGTGTGTTCCAACAGGAGGGGATCTGTAATTTGCATCGCACCGTGGGTGTTAATGAGGACTGTAGTCACACTGCGACGAGCCCTAATACACCATAGCAGTGAGAGGGAAACGCACTTCATCAAAGAATGCAACAGGAAGTGTAATGACAGTAGCTGGTGCTCCAGCTGCCTGCCTCAATTGCTCTCTGGCTTGGCACTAGGTCATGAAGAATGTTTTTTTCACAGCTTCATGATGCTACTTTGAGTTGCCTGACGCACTAATCTACCACCCACTGGGTGATCTGTTAAGCCAGGTTTTGGTGGGGGGAAACGAGGTGAAGGGCTTCACGATAGCAGGAGAGCTGACAACAATCTTAACGCAATTTATCAGCTTTATTTTCCTTATTTTGGCCATTTTTCTATCTCCAAAGATGGCAATTCCTGTCCACTTTTGCCTCCACCAGCACTGATCAGATCCACGGAGATGTATTTGATCAATGTAAGAGACAACAACAACAACAACTTTCATTTATATAGCACCGTTAACACAGTAAAACGACCCAAGGCGCTTCATTGGACAAAAGTTTGACACCGAGCCACATCAGGAGAAATTATTGCAGGTGACCAAAGGCTTGGCCAAAGAGGTAGGTTTTAAAGAACGTCTTAAAGGAGGAAAGAGAGGTAGAGAGTCGGGGAGGTTTAGGGAGGGAGTTCCAGAGCTTGGGGCCCAGGCAACAGAAGGCAGATCTTGGCTAATAGTGAATCAGCAGCCCGATGCTTTCTCTCCTGAGTTTTATCTCCATTGAGATCAATAGAACTAAATATCAAAGAGGTATGGAGCAAACTACCTATTCACTATCATCAGTTTTATACTATTGTACAAAGTCAAAATTGATCATAATGTGGGCAATTTCAACCTAACCCGCTTGGCAGGAAACTGATTGGCTGACCGTTTAACAACCCGTTCAATTTTACTTACCATTGGTGACACTGGAGTGTCAGCCTAGATTTTATGCTCAAGTCTCTGTAGTGGGGTTCGAACTCACAACCTTCTGACCCAGAAGCGAGGGTGCTACCCACTTTAAAAAATATATAATTTATTCAACATTAAAAACATTTACAACATTGTGATAATTTCATTGCAGCATACAAATCCTTTCTGCCCGTCTGCACAGCCGTTCCTCCAACACATATTAACATCAAAACCGGAGACTTTAAAAATTGATCACAGCCAAACCTTTCAAACCCTTTCTGAGATATCCTCATCCCGAAAGGTTTTCTTGCAGACACAACGGGTCAGTGCCTTTCAAACACTGCAACAACTGCTGCAATTTCTTCTCCCCCTCCGCCCCCCCCCTCAGTCCTTTCACATTAATCGAGACCAATGTAATCATTGCTCCTAATAAAAGTAGTGTGCCTGATAATCCCCCCATCATTTCATCTCCAGCCCTTCCCTCCTCTCACACTCCTCCCCAACCCCCCCAGGCAGCTATTATAACAGTACAGAGGGTGTGCAAGCTAATTTTCTAACCTTGTCCATCCCATTACACTGAAAAGGGGGCACACAGCCATTGGAAACCCCAGGACTGTATCACCTTTATTCTCACACTTTTATGCAGAGTGTTAGGGTGGTGAATTTTCTGGGATTTTGCTCAGTTAACTTTGGGGATCAGGGAGTATTTCAACAGGACTATCGTTTGGGAGATGAAATGGTTGTGGTAGAGCCTATCGTAGGATAGTGAAGAGTCTGGGAAGGCGAGGGCTTGATCGCCTGCTTCTCATTTCAACCTTTCTTATGTTCCTAATGCACAAAAATTGGGAACGATGTTAGTCACCTTCTAAGTCCTTCTCCATTATTCGACCTCCCACACAATGGGTGTAATTATACATTATCTGTACAATGGAAATAATCTTAATGGGGTCAACCATGCCAAAGTCAGCCATGGCTCAGTGGGTAGCACTCTCACCTCTGAATCAGAAGGTTGTGGGTTCAAGTCCCACTCCAGGGACTTGAGCACATAAATCCCGTGCAGTGCCGAGGGAGGGCTGCACTGTTTGAGGTTGAGACGTTAATACAAGATCCCGTCTGCTGTCTTAAGTGGACATAAAAGATCCCATGACACTATTTCAAAGAAGAGCAGGGGAGTTATCCCTGGTGTCCTGGCCAATATTTATCCCTCAATCAACATCACAAAAAACAGATGATTTGCTCATTATCACATTGCTGTTTGTGGGAGCTTGCTGTGTGAAAGTGGCTGCCTCTTTTCCGACATTACAACAATGACTACACTTCAAAAAAATGCTTAATTGTCTGCAAAGCGCTTTGGGACGTCCGGTGGTCGTGAAAGATGCTACATAATTGCAAGTCTTTCTTTCTCAAGGCCTTTCGGAGTCTGTATCATTCAATTGTGGCTTTCAAAAGGGAATTGGATAAGTACCTCAAGGAAAAAAAAATTTCAGGGCAACGGGGAAAGGGTGGGGGAGTGGGATTAGCCAGGGTGCTGATGCAGACAGTCGGCACGGGCTTGATGGGCCGAATGGCCTCCTTGTGTGCTGTAACCATTCTATGATTCTATGATTATCAAAAGCTGCGGCATTAGAAAGAAAGAAAGACTTGCATATTGCACCTTTCAGGCCTCAGGGCAACACAAAGTACTTTACAACTAATGAAGTGCTTTTGAAGTGTGGTCACTGTTGTAATGTAGGAAATGTGGCAGCCAATTTGCACACAGCCAGTTCCCACAAACAGCATTGCGATAATGACCAGATCATCTGCTTTAGTGATGTGGGTTGAGGGACAGATATTGGCCAGGTCACCGGGAGAATCTCCCTACTCTTCTCTGAATAGTGCCAAGGGATCTTTTATGCCCACCTGAGAGAGCAGCACTCCCTCAACACTGCAGTCGAATGTCAGCCGGATCGTGTGCTCAAGTCTCTGGAGTGGAACCCGCAAGTACAGTCCGACCTTCTGGCTCAGAGGCACGAGTGCTCCCACTGAGCCAAGGCTAGAAGAGGCGCTTAACGGAAAGCCTGCCCAACAAAACGGTGACATGTTTCCTTCCTGGTGTCCCCCTCCTTCTGAGAGGGCTGACCTGTGTTAACTCTGCCTGCTGCTCCTTGGATCCAAAGGCCGAAGGGACAAAAGGGTTGCCTTACCCCGAAATGCTTTCCTTTACCAAAAACGTGTTGGCTCTTTAAGGGCAGTCAGCAGCTGGGGGTCAGGGGGATCGCTGGAGGCCAAGCGGGGTCGCTGGGGGTCAGGCGGGGTTGCTGGAGGTCGAGTGGAGTCGTGGGGGTCAGGCAGGGTTGCTGGGGGTCAGGGGGTGTCGCTGGGGGTCAGGCAGGGTCACGGGGTCAGGCAGGGTCGCTGGGATCAGGCGGGGTCGCCGGGGGTCAGGCAGGGTCGCTGGGGTCAGGCGGGGCCGCTGGGGGTCAGGCAGAGTCACGGGGTCAGGTGGGGTCGCTGGGGTCAGGCGGGGCCGCTGGGGTCAGGCTCCCACCAGTTGAGGAGCAGTGGTCCCAGCGACACTGGATTAGGTCTTCAATATTGGCCTCAGTACCTCAATCTGTGTAATATACACAATACATTCTATATGAGTGTAGATCATTTCACGTAACGCTCATGTGGTGCACTTCTGACTTGCTTCATTGATAAACACTATACTTTCTGCTGCGATATTCACAAAACAAACCTTCCCAGTGATAGACATTTTAAACTCCATGGGGATGTTGGCGGGGCACGGAACAGGTGATAGCGAATCAGCAGCCCGCCATTGACTTCAATGGAAACGCAAATCGGTCAGGCGTAAAAAGGGCTGCCCATTCTCCACCTGTATCGTCCTATCGCCCAAGACCCATTTCAAATGTTAGGACCTAGGACACTGTTCAAAGGCATTCTTTTCTACGCAGCCAGTAACTGAGAAATATTTCCCACACTTATTGGTTAGTGGAGGGGTGGAGACAACATTTTAGATTAGGACAATGTTCCACAGGGTTGCTGTCCATTTGGTGGGTACATAGAACCATAGAAATTTACAGCATGGAAGGAGGCCATTCAGCCCATCGTGTCCGCGCCGGCCAACCAAGAGCTATCCAGCCTAATCCCACTTTCCAGCTCTTGATCCGTAGCCCTGTAGGTTATGGCATTTCAAGTGCACATCCAAGTACTTTTTAAATGTGGTGAGGGTTTCTGCCTCTACCACCCTTTCAGGCAGTGAGTTCCAGACCCCCACCACCCCCTGGGTGAAAACAATTCCCCTCAAATCCCCTCTAAACCTCCTACCAAGTACTTTAAATCTATGCCCCCTGGTTGTTGACCCCTCTGCTAAAGGAAATAGGTCCTTCCTATCCACTCTATCTGAGCCCTATTTGTTGGTAGACCAAACTATTTCCAGCACTTTGCCTCAACTGCGTTGCAGAATGATATTATGTCAAATAGCTTTCTCAAAAAATGCCAGTGCAATAGTGTAGTGGTTATGTTACTGGTCCAATAATCCAGAGGCCTGGGGTTATTCATCGAGTGAAATGTGAGTTCAAATCCTACCATGACAGCTTGAGGATTTGGATACAGGAAATCTACCATCCTTACCCAGCCTGGCCTCTATGGGACTCCTGCCCCACACCAACTGCTCTCTGAAGGTGCCTATCAAGCCACTCGGTTGTCAGGGCAACAAGGGATGGGCAATAAATACCAGCTTCACCAAGAATGAATTTAAAAGTGAGTTTGTGAGGAGCCTCGCAGCCCCCACTAACGAAACGTGTGTAGCTCTGCTCTCTGATGTTGGGTCATGGCCAGCGTCTCTGAAGTGCGCTTACAGGTGCAGGTGGCCTACCCTGACTGTGATGAAAACCCCATGCCCAGTATCTGGTTCAGGGTCTACGCCCCTTCGCTATAGGCGTGCCCACTATCTGGGCCAGGGTCTACGCCCCTTGCTATGGGTGTGCGCAGTGGGTCAGGGTCTACGCCCCTTGCTATGGGTGTGCCCACTATCTGGGTCAGAGTCTACACCCGTTCGCTATAGGCGTGCCCAGTATCTAGGTCAGGGTCTACGCTTCTTGCTATGGCCATGCCCACTATCTGAGTCAGGATCTACGCCCTTGCTTTGGTCATGCCCACTATCCGGGTCAGGGTCAACGCCCTTCGTTATAGGTGTGCCCACTATCTGGGCCAGGGTCCATGCCCCTTGCTATGAGCGTGTACAGTATCTGGGCCAGGGTCTACGCCCCTTACTATGGGCTTGCGAAAGTCCTGCTCCACCAATGGGATTTCAGCCCCATTGAGTACAGTACAGAAATCGATACCAGTGGAACCCATATATCTAAAGGCTTGTGTGGACTGATAGACCAGGCTGTGGCAAACGCTGATTAACTAAATTCCTTCAAGCGAGAGCTGGACCTGTGTCTGCCCGGAGTGGTGATCATCTCGCACAAGAGGTAGGTACCTGATAACATTAATCAGGATGGGAGTGATCTCCTGGACTGGTTTTGATTGCCTAAAGGGGTCAGCAAGGAGATATTCTTCCCCTAATTGGCTTGGGTTTTTGTCGGGTTTTTTCTCCTCTCCCAGGGGATCACATGGCTTTCGGGTGGGGTGGGTTGTCCACACATGGTGATGCACAAGTTTTGTGGGACATGTTGGATGGACCAGTGGGTCATTTCCTGTCCCTCGTTGTCCATCTGTACTTTGCTGCGGGGTACGGGGCGCTGGGTGGAATAAACGTTCAGCTTTCATTCTTCTGCCGCAGGTGGGTTTTCATCTACGAGAAAGGTTATCAGTCCACGGATTCCACCATAAGCTCCGTCTCAGTTAAAGTGAAAGGCATCGGATTCACCAACCTCTCCAATATTGGGCCCAAGGTCTTGGATGTCGTTGACTACACTTTCCCATCACAGGTAAGATACATCCAGAAACAAAGGCAACCTGTGACAACAATACGCCCATTGGAACATGACAGCCAGAATAAGGGCATGAGAAACACAGAGGCCTGGGGGTCAGGGAACAGGGATCGGGGTCCTGAGGGTCAGACCCTGGGGTTCAGAGTCCTGGGGTGGTCAGGGTCAGGGTCCTGGGGGTCAGACCCTGGGGGTCAAGGTTCATGGGGTCAGGGCTCAGGGGCCGAGGTCCTGGGGGTCAAGGGTCTTGGGGGCCAGAGCCCTAGGTATCAGGGCTCAGGGGGTCAGGGTCTTGGGGGTCAGAGTCCTGGGGTTTAGGGTCCTGGGGATCAGAATCCTGGGGGTCAGACCCAGGGAGTCTGAGTCCTGGGGTGTCAGGAGTCATGGTTCAGGGGTCGAGGTCCTGGGGGTCAGAGTCCTGGGGGTCAGGGTCTTGGGGGTGAGAGCCCTGGGGGTTAGGGTTGAGGGGTCAGGTCTTGGAGGTCAGAGTCCTGCGGGGGTCAGGGTTCAGGGGTCAGGGTCCTGGAAGAAGGTCAGCCTGACCTGCCGAACACTCCGTTGAATATCCTGCTCTTCTTGCAAATACTCCAGCTTAGAAGATTCCTATTAGTGGCAGGAAAGGGTAAACAAATAAACAATTTATAACCATTTGTGTCTGTTGTAAACTAATTGATAGAGATTGGTTGCCATAACTAGTCAACAAATTCCAATATCGTTGTACCATGCGACTACCAGGATGCTAGGTGGCCAACTCGATTGTCCTTGGTACAAAAGCAAAATACTGCGGATGCTGGAATTGGAAATAAAAACAGAGAATGTTGGAAATCTCAGCGTCGGGCAGCATCTGTGGAGAGAGAAACAGAGTTAACGTTTCAGGTCTGTGACACTCCGTCAGAACTGGTGAATGTTCGAAATTAACAATTTCTTAAGGAGCACTGAAAGGGGAGGGGAGGAAAGAACAAACGGGAAGGTCTGTGGTAGGGTGGAAGGCAGGAGAGATTAGAGAGACGAAAGGGATGGTGGGCTTGAGATGGTAATGGCAGAAGTTAGAAAAAGGTTATTCTACATAGGGTGTGAATGGTGGAATAATTATCATCTGCCATGGGAAACAAAGCGAGAGAAAAAATACATCAGAGCAAAATAGGGGCATTACTGAATTCAATGTTGAGTCCAGAAGGCTGTAAAGTTTCTAATCGAAAGATGAGATGCTGTTCCTCGAGCTTACATTGAGCTTCATTGGAACAGTGTAGGAGGCCGAGGACGGAGAGGTCGGAGTGGAGAGGGGAATTAAAGTGACAGGCGACCGGAAGCTCAGGGTCACGCTCACGGACTGAACGGAGGTGTTCCGCAAAGCGGTCACCCAATCTGCGTTTGGTCTCCCCAATGTAGAAGAGACCGCATTGTGAGTAGTGAATACAGTATACTAAATTGAAAGAAGTACAAGTATTTGGACTTCCAGAAGCCATTTGACAAGGTACCACATAAAAGGTTACTGCACAAGATAAAAGTTCACGGGGTTGGGGGTAATATATTACCATGGATAGAGGATTGGTTAACTAACAGAAAACAGAGAGTTGGGATAAATGGTTCATTCTCTGGTTGGCAACCAGTAACTAGTGGGGTGCCGCAGGGATCAGTGCTGGGACCCCAACTGTACTTAAGGAAGGATATACTAGCTTTGGAGG
This sequence comes from Pristiophorus japonicus, assembly GCF_044704955.1. Lineage (NCBI taxonomy): Eukaryota > Metazoa > Chordata > Chondrichthyes > Pristiophoridae > Pristiophorus > Pristiophorus japonicus. Next base: position 61,680,770 of record NC_091992.1, read on the forward strand.
GGGTACAGAGACGATTCACTTGGCTGATTCCGGAGATGAGGGGGTTACCTTATGATGATAGATTGAGTAGACTGAGTCTTTACTCGTTGGAGTTCAGAAGGATGAGGGGTGATCTTATAGAAACATTTAAAATAATGAAAGGGATAGACAAGATAGAGACAGAGAGGTTGTTTCCACTGGTCGGGGAGACTAGAACTAGGGGGCACAGCCTCAAAATACGGGGGAGCCAATTTAAACCGAGTTGAGAAGGAATTTCTTCTCCCAGAGGGTTGTGAATCTGTGGAATTCTCTGCCCAAGGAAGCAGTTGAGGCTAGCTCATTGAATGTATTCAAATCACAGATAGATAGATTTTTAACCAATAAGGGAATTAAGGTTTATGGGGAGCGGGCGGGTAAGTGGAGCTGAGTCCACGGCCAGATCAGCCATGATCTTGTTGAATGGCGGAGCAGGCTCGAGGGGCTAGATGGCCTACTCCTGTTCCTAATTCTTATGTTCTTATTCTTATGTTCTTATTTACAATCTATATTAATGACTTGGAAGAAGGGACTGAGTGTAATGCAGCCAAGTTTGCTGATGATACAAAGATGGGAGGAAAAGCAATGTGTGAGAAGCACACAAAAAATCTTCAAAAGGACATCGACAGGCTAAGTGAGTGGGCAAAAATTTGGTAAATGGAGTATAATGTTGGAAAGTGCGAGGTCACACACTTTGGCAGAAAAAAATCAAAGAGCAAGTTATTATTTAAATGGAGAAAGATTGCAAAGTGCCATAGTACAGTGGGACCTGGGGGTACTTGTGCATGAAACACAAAAGGATAGTATGCAGATACAGCAAGTGATTAGGAAGGCCAATGGAATCTTGGCCTTTATTGCAAAGGGGATGGCGTATAAAAGCAGGGAAGTCTTGCTACAGCTATACAGGGTAATGGTGAGGCCACACCTGGAATACTGCGTGCAGTTTTGGTTTCCATATTTACGAAAGGATATACTTGCTTTGGAAGCAGTTCAGAGAAGGTTCACTAGATTGATTCCGGAGATGAGGGGGTTGACTTATAAGGAAAGGTTGAGTAGGTTGGGCCTCTACTCATTGGAATTCAGAAGAACGAGAGGTGATCTTATTGAAACGTATAAGATTATGAGGGGGCTTGACAAGGTGGATGCAGAGAGGATGTTTCCACTGATGGGCGAGACTAGAACTAGAGGGCATGAACTTAGAATAAGGGGCCACCCATTTAAAACTGAGATGAGGAGAAATTTCTTCTCTCAGAGGGTTGTAAATCTGTGGAATTCGCTGCCTCAGAGAGCTGTGGAAGCTGGGATATTGAATTAATTTAAGTCAGAAATATACAGTTTCTTAAACGATAAGGGGATAAGGGGTTATGGGGAGTGGGCAGGGAGGTGGACCTGAGTCCATGATCAGATCAGCCATGATATTGAATGGCGGAGCAGGCTCAAGGGGCCATATGGCCTACTCCTGTTCCTATTTCTTATATTCTTAAATGGCTGTTTCACCTAGGGCCCTGGACAGTGGGAAGGGAGGAGGTCAAAGGGCAGGTGTTGTATCTCCTGCACTTGCACGGGAAGGTGCCGTGGAAAGGGGAGGGGGTGCTGGGGGTGATTGAGGAGTGGGCCAGGGTGTCGCGGAGGGAGCGGTCTCTTCGGAATGCTGGGAGGGGAGGGGAAGATGTAATTGGTGGTGGGATCATCCTGGAGGTGGCAGAAATGGCGGAGGATGATCCGTTGAACGTGGAGGCTGATGGTATGACAAGAGGACAAGAGGAACCCTGTCATGGTTCTGAGAGGAAGGGGAAGGAGAGAGAGCAGAAGTGCGGGAAATAGAACAGACACGGTCGAGGGCCATGTTAACCACGGCGGAGGGGAATCCTCTGGAGGAAAAAGGAAGACATGTCAGAGGCACTAGTGTGAAAGGTGGCATCGTCAGAGCAAATGCGACAGAGACGGAGAAACTGTGAGAATGGAATGGAGTCCTTACAGGATGCGGAGTGGGAGGGTTCTCCTTGTCCTAAATTTTCACCCCACCAGCCTCCACGTTCAACGGATCATCCTCCGCCATTTCGGCCACTTTCAGCATGATCCCACAACCAATCACATGTTGGCCTTTACTGCAAGGGAGATGGAGTATAAAAGCAGAGAAGTCCTTCTACAACTGTACAGGGTATTGGTGAGGCCACACCTAGAGTACTGCGTTCAGTTTTGGTCTCCGTATTTAAGGAAGGATATACTTGCTTTGGAGGCAGTTCAGAGAAGGTTCACTAGGTTGATTCTGGAGATGAGGGTGTTGACTTATGAGGAAAGGTTGAGTAGATTGGGCCTATACTCATTGGAATTCAGAAGGATGAGAGGTGATCTTATCATAATTATAAGATAATGAGGGGACTCGACAAAGTGGATGCAGAGAGGATATTTCCACTCATCGGGGAAACTAAAACTAGAGGGCATAGTCTCAGAATAAGGAGTCGCCCATTTAAAACTGAGATGAGGAGGAATTTCTTCTCTCAGAGGGTTGTAAATCTGTGGAATTCTCTGCCCCAGAGAGCTGTGGAGGCTGGGTCATTGAATATATTTAAGGCAGAGATAGATAGGTTTTTGAGCGATAAGGGAGTCAAGGGTTATGGGGAACGGGCAGGGAAGTGGAGCTGAGTCCATGATCATAGAAACATCGAAAATAGGTGCAGGAGTAGCCTGCACCACCATTCAGTAAGATCACGGCTGATCATGTAGCTTCAGTACCCCAGTCCTGCTTTGTCTCCATGCCCCTTGATCCCTTTAGCCGTAAGGGCCACATCTAACTCCCTTTTGAAAATATCTAACGATCAGATCAGCCATGATCTTATTAAATGACAGCAGGCTCGAGAGGCCAAATGGCCCACATCTGCTCCTATTTCTTATGTTCTTATCTTATGAAGTGTAGTCCAGGTAGCTGTGGGAGTCAGTGGGCTTACAGTGAATGTTTGACCATAGTCTATCCCCAGAGATGGAGACGGAGAAGTCGAGGAAAGGAAGGGAAGAGTCGGAGATGGACCATGTGAAGGTGAGGGAAGGGTGGAAATTGGAAGCAAAGTTAATTACATTTTCAAGTTCAGGGCGCGAGCAGGAAACGGCGCCGATACTGTCATCAATGTACCGGAAAAAGAGGTGAGGGAGGGGACCCGAGTAGGACTGGAACAAAGAATGTTCCACATATCCCACGAAAAGGCTGGCATAACTAGGACCCATGCGGGTTCCCACAGCAACACCTTTAATTTGGAGGAAGTGAGTGGAGCTAAAGGAGAAGTTGTTCAATGTGAGAACAAGTTCAGCCAGGCAGAGGAGGGTGATGGTGGATGGGGACTGGTTGGGCCTCCGCTCGAGGAAGAAGCGGAGCACCTTCAGGCTATCCTGGTGGGGGTTGGAAGTGTAGAGGGATTGGACGTCCATGGTGAACAGGTTGACCTTGGATCTTTTTTCATCTGGCAAATTCTATGATTCTAATTGGCACATAAAGGTTCAAATGCCAAGAGAAAATAAATAGCAAGGAGGACCTAGGAAAGGCCTAGAACTTCTCTCTAAAATCTGTGGGTCTTTTAAAGGCCCCCCTCCCCTCCCGGAATCTCTGCCCCGGGCTACCCTTCCTGCTAGATTTCCTGGGGCAGCTATGGACGTGCTGCCCAGTATGTCCACGAGTAAGGGAAGTGGGGCCGTGTCCTTCAACCATTCCGCCCCCCCCTCCCCACCCCACCTTTGAATAAAACAATGAATTTCTCACCTGCTTCGGACAAGAGCACCTGACGCTCAAAACACGGAACCGACCAAGAAATGGAAAGTGCCCTAAATTTAGGCAGGAATCCAGTGGATTGGATTTCTGTCGGACTTTCTGGCCTGGCGCGCAGTGGGAAAGCGAGATGGAGCTTTGAAGATTAAAACAGCAAGTCGGAGGGATAATTGGGAAGCAAGATAAACAAGTGTGCAGCAAGCAGGGTGTGTGAGCTGTTTCAGAGTTGGGCTTCGGTGTAAGCGACCTGCTGTCAGGGTGGGTCAAAAGATGCTGAAATGCTTTTATTCTGTGATGTTTGAAGCTGCTTTAAACATATTTTCATGTTTAAATAAATATTCAAATGGAGACGATGTTGTACTGGACCAGTGATCCAGAGAACGTGAGGTCAAAGCCCACCCACTGGTCTCCGTAACAGTGACCATGAAGCTGTCAGATTGCTGTAAAAACCCGATTGGTTCACTAATGTCTTTCAGGGAGGGGAACCTGCGGTCCTTACCCGGTCTGGTCTATCTGTGACCTCAGTCACAGAATCACAGAAATTTATAGCACGGAAGGAGGCCATTTCGGCCCACTGTGTCTGCGCCGGCTGACCAAGAGCTATCCAGCCTCATCCCACTTTCCAGCTCTTGGGCCGTAGCTCTTCAAGTGCACATCCAAGTACTTTTTAAACATGGTGAAGGTAACTGCCTCTACCACCCTTCCAGGCAGTGAGTTCAAGACCCCCACCACCCTCTGGGTGAAGACATTTTCCCTCAAATCCCCTCTAAACCTCCTCCCAATTACTTTACATCCCTGGTTGCTGACCCCTCCGCCAAGGGAAACATGTCCTTCCTATCCATTCAATCCAGGCCCCTCATAATTTTATACACCTCAATTAGGTCTCCCCTCAGCCTCCTCTGTTCCAAAGAAAACAGACCCATCCTATTCAATCTTTCCTCACAGCTAAAATTCTCCAGTCCAGGCAACATTCTTGTAAATCTCCTCTGTACCCTCTCTAGTGCAATCACATCTTTCCTGTAATGTGGTGACCAGAACTGAACGCAGTACTCTAGCTGTAGCCTAACCAGTGTTTTATACAGTTCAAACATAACCTCCCTACTCTTGTATTCTATGCCTTGACTAATAAAGGCAAGTATTCTGTATGCCTTCTTAACCACCTTATCTATTTGGCCTGCCACCTTCAGGGATCTAGGATCACCCACAGTCCCACGTGGTTGTCTCTTAACTGTCCTTTGAAGTGGTAAGCAAGCCACTCAGCTGTATCACCACCTTCTCAGGACAACTAGGGACGGACAATAATTGACAGCCATGCCAGCGATGCACACACCCCAAGAATGAATAAAATAAAACGTTCTCAATTACTGAATGTACAAAGGATAAGGCTCGACTGTTGGAAATCGGAATCAGATGCTGGAAATGATCAAGGCGTCAGCCGGCACTGGGAGAGAGGAAACGAGTGGACCACCTCACTGTGACCCTTCACCAGTACTGATCACATAACTCTGTTTCTATTCTGCAGGGATCGGATTCCTTTGTAGTAATGACCAATTACATTATCACTCCGAAACAGACCATGACGCACTGCACACAGGTAAGGTGCTGTTTGCACTGGCTATCCTCCCACTGAACGACGGCATTCGATTGCATCGTAACATGGGGGGTAACTTGACCCTACCCCCACCCGGCAGCGGGAATGAAGTGGGGTTAGTGTCGGGCGCCTGCTTTACACCCCGCCCCATTTTACGCTGGATTGATTTCAATGGTGGGGGTGTAAAATGGACCTCACCAATCTTGCTGGGCGGGTCAGGTTAAAGTGACCCCCATAGTAACAGTTTCAGGCAAAAGCCCTTTGGCCCACTGAGCCCTCCTCTCCACAATAGTCCTTTTGTGCATTTCTGATCAACTTGAATTCCATTTGTTGACCAGAACCAGCCGAGTTCCTTCTTGAAACCAATACAGTTTCCTGTTCCACCACCCATGTGTTCCGCACACTCACCGCCTTTTAGTATTTTTACCATCTTCCTTTGTTGTTCCTTAATTTGTAAATATCGCCCCTTGCGTTTAAAATCTGTACACGGCAGAAAAGTTTACTTGGATCCAATTTGTTCATATTTTTCAACATTTTAAACACTTCTGTCAGCCGTGGCTCAGTGGGCAGCACTCTCGCCTCTGAGTCAGAAGGTTGTGGGTTCAAGTCCCACTCCAGGGATGTGAGCACAAAAATCTAGGCTGACACTCCAATGCAGTACTGAGGGAGTGCTGCACTGTTGGAGGTGCCGTCTTTCGGATGAGATGTTAAACCAAAGTCTGCTCTCTCAGGTCAATATAAAAGATCCCATGGCACTATTTCGAAGATGAGCAGGGGAGTTATACCCAGTGCCCTGGCCAATATTTATCCCTCAATCAACATAACAAAAAAAACAGATTATCTAGTCATTATCACATTGCTGTTTGTGGGAGTTTGCTGTGCGCATATTGGCTGCTGCGTTTCCCACATTACAACAGTGACTACACTCCAAAAGTACTTCCTTGGCTGTAAAGTGCTTTGAGACGTCTGGAGGTCGTAAAAGGCGCTATATATATCCAAGTCTTTCTTTATTTATAACCCTTAAAGAGAGAAGAGACCCTCATACATCAGTCACTTAAGTTCTTTCTCTCTCCTGCTCCGATACTACAAGTACATTCCCATATAGCACATAATGCACATGGACCTTCCCTCTGCCAAAGCTTCTAACCTTACATTCCCCTGTGTTAATCTGCATCGGCCCTTCTCTGCCCACTGATTGAGTTCGTCAAGAGCCTTTCGAATTTGTGCGTGTTGATATTCATCATTTGCCGCTGCTCTCAACCTGGTGTCGCCTGCAAATCCGGACACTTGGGACACAAATCCTTTTTCTAAATCACTTATAAAAATTATAAACAACAGCAGCCCCAGCCCTGAACCTTGTGGCACGCCACTGCCAACAGAGAGAGGCCCAAGCCCTTCCACTCACTGTTGTGCACCAGCCAACCATTTGCCAATCATTTCAATCCATTTCCATCCATCCCATGGGCCTTATGTAGCGGGTTATTTTGTGAGAGAGTGTCAAATGCCTTCTTGAAATTCAGGCAGATAACAGCCACTGTCTCTCCCCTATCTACAAGGGTCTGCCATCTCTCAAAGAAATTCAATAAATTAGTCAGCTACACCTACACTCTTAAAACTATGGCCCCGATTTTGAGAGGGGCGGATTGCGCCAGCGGAGGGCCGATGGGAGGCTGAGGGAGGTGTGCGGAGCCTCGGTTTCCCCGCATTTGACACTGCAGCGTGTGTAGGTTTTTCTGTAGTTTCTCCGCCCGGAAGGCAGCCTGATTGACAGGCCTGGCTTCCAGTCAGGCGGGAGCAATCCGGAGCAGGCCGCAGCCCTGAGTAAGGAGCCTGCAGCTGGGAGTGGGAGCGTGGTGGTGGAGGGCTCTGATCACTGACCCGGTGGGGGGGGGGGTGGTGGGGATGGGGGGGGTGTCTCTGGTCTCTGTATGGTGGAGCGATCTGGTGGGGGGCAGCTTGGAGAGCAAGGAGGAGAAATACTCCCGCTCCTCCTGACCCACAAGCAGTGCTTTGAAGGCACCGACCTCCCCCCCTAGGCTGCCCTTGCGCCCGCCCCACCCTTTAGCTTCCGGATTCCCCTGTGGGACAGGTTCATTCACAGGCTGCCAGCCTCATTGAAATATTTCAATTGCCAACCCACCTCCTGGGAGCTGCTTGGAATCCCGGCCCCTGTCCCGCCTCCGTTAAACCCGCCAATGAATGGGTTGGACATGGGTTGGGATCTGGTTTGAGGTTTTTAAAGTTTTAGCACCACACCTGACCCCAACCCACCTGTTTTTAGAGTCAAGATTCAGCCTTATGTCTCTTTAGGTGCTCTCTTATATTATCCCTCATTTGGTTGGGCAGGAATACTAGACTCATATATTTTGAATTATTATTTTAAAATGTGAAAATTGTTTTCTTAAAAATATCAAAAGGTGAACCGCAAACACATAATTCCAAGTGTTCCTGATGAGGAATATCCAAACTGTAGGCCTCAGGCTCTCCCAGGGGCCTACCAATGTGGCCCTCAAAATCCAGACAACTAAGTCTTATAGGGCTTCAACTACTATGGCAGCCCCCTTGGGAGTGGATCTGGCAACTGTATTTGCTTCATGGATTCTTTGCTTAAGAATTCATAGCAACACATTGCTATTAAGAACTAGTTGGTTTATTAGCAAAGGTTTAACAATCACACCACACATTATCGGTTCATCCACCAAGCTCACAACTGCATACCTCATCATGGATCCTCTGAACCCAACTGGCTGGGGTTTTATTGAGTCTTGTGAACATCACGTGACTGGCTAAGCCACTCACTGTAAAGTCCTTACTCTACAGCATGAAACCACACAAGGCACATTCTGGGGACAAGGTCAGTCTGTGACCTTAACTCTTTATTTACAGGACTCCAAAAATGATGACACTGCGTGGGACCTCCCTTTATATACCTGGGTGATCAGGTAAGGAGTGTCTCCCACAAGTTCACCCCTAGTGGTCAAGGTGTGAATCTAGGTTGAGTGTATACAGTAATACAGTGGTGTTACGTTGTGGTTACATACATGACATTTTCTCCCCCCCGAAGTCTTATTAGGAGCATAGGGTTTAGTCTTTCAGGTGGTCTGTGTTCCCTCGTGGAGCGCCGCAGTTGGGGCTCTGGTTGTTGGACACTGACCTGAGTGTCTGTCACCTGTGGTGATTCCGGCCTGTCCGGGCTGACCGCAGGGACTGTGCATTCTTCTGATTGCTCTTGTTGCTCGTTCACTGGCGGTAGTGTGAGCTCCATCTCATGGTCTTCTTCAGGTTCCTCCGTGTCGATGCTGAACCTTTTTTTTACTTGGTCCAGATGCTTACGGCATATCTGACCATTGTTGAGTTTTACCACGATGACCTTATTCCCCTCTTTGTCAATTACAGTACCCTCAAGCCATTTGGGCCCCATTGGCATGATTGAGGGCGAATACAGGATCATTTATTTCTATAACATCTCCCCCTCAACTTTCGGTCATGGTACTTGTTTTGTGACTTGCGCTTGCCCTCAACTATATCGGTCAGGACTGGATGAATGAGGGACAACCGAGTTTTGAGTGTCCGTTTCATAAGTAGCTCTGCGGGCGGGACCCCAGTGAGTGAGTGCGGTCGGGATCTATAGGCCGGCAGGAGTCGTGATAGGCGGCATTATAGGGAGGGTCCTTGAATCCTGAGCATGCCTTGCTTAATGATTTGGACTGCACGTTCTTCCTGGCCATTGGAGGCCGGCTTGAACGGCGCAGTCCTGACGTGGTTGATGCCATTGCCCGACATAAACTCTCGGAATTCGTAGCTTGTGAAACATGGGCCATTATCACTAACCAGGATGTCCGGCAAGCCATGGGTTGCAAAGATCGCACGTAGGCTTTCCATGGTGCTGGATGATGTGCATGAATTAAGAATGATGCACTCGATCCATTTCGAGTACGCATCTACCACAATAAGGAACATCTTTCCCATGAACGGGCCCGCGTAGTCAACATGAATGCGTGACCATGGCCTGGTGGGCCAGGGCCACGGGCTGAGTGGGGCCTCCCTGGGGGCATTACCCAGCTGGGCACACATCATGCATCTGCGAACACAGTGTTCCAGGTCTGAATCAATTCCAGGCCACCAAACGTGTGACCGGACAATGGCCTTCATCAGCACAATGCCTGGGTGCTTGCTGTCGAGTTCCCTGATGAATGCCTCCCTGCCTTTCTGGGGCATAACTATCTGGCTGCCCCATAGTAGGCAATCGGCTTGGATGGCGAGCTCATCCATCCCGTCTGTGGAACGGTTTGACCTCCTCAGGGCATGCTCCGTGTGCGGGCGCCCAATCCCCAGTCAGGACACATTTCTTAATCAGGGATAGGAGGGGATCTCTGTTTGTCCAGATCTTGATCTGGCGGGCTGTGATGGGAGAGCCTGCGCTGTCAAAGGCATCGATAGCCATGACCATCTCAGCACTTTGCTCCGCTGCCCCCTCAGTGGTGGCCAGAGGAAGCGCAATTTTCAGTGCCGGGCCGGTGCCGGATGGAGTAGTCATAAGCAGCCAGCGTGAGAGCCCACCGCTGTATGCGAACTGATGCGTTGGCATTGACAGCCTTGCTGTCTGACAACAGGGATGTTAATGGCTTGTGGTCCGTCTCTAATTCAAACTTCCTACTGAAGAGGTACTGATGCATTTTTTTTTACACCATAGACACATGCAAGCGCTTCCTTCTCGACCATCCCATATCCCCGTTCTGTATGAGAGAGCGACCTGGAGGCATACGCCACAGGTTGTAGTTGACCCTCAGCATTGCCCTGCTGCAACACACACCCAACCCCATAGGACGATGCATCACATGTCAGAACCAATTTTTTACAGGGGTCGTACAGGGTCAACAACTTGTTTGAACAAAGTAGGTTTCGCGCCCAATCAAAAGCCCGTTCCTGACAGTCCCCCCAAAACCAATCGCAACCCTTACACAGGAGCATGTGTAGCAGCTCCAACAACGTGTTCAAGTTCGGCAGAAAGTTCCCGAAATAGTTCAACAGTCCCAGGAATGAATGCAACTCCGATGTGTTGCCTGGCCTGGGTGCTCGTCGAATCGCCTCTGTTTTGGATTCGGTGAGCCGAATCCCATCTGCAGCAACACTCCTGCCCAGAAACTCAACCTCAGGAGCTAAGAACACACATTTAGACTTCATGAGTCGCAGGCCTACCCGGTCCAGTCGGCGTAGCACCTCCCCCAGGTTGTGGAGGTGTTCCTTGGTGTCTCGACCCGTGATGAGGACATTGTCCTGGAATACGATCGTTCCAGGAATGGATTTAAGCAGGCTTTCCATGTTTCATTGTAAAATCGCGGCCGCTGATCGAATGCCAAACGGGCACCTGTTATAAATGAACAGTCCCTTGTGCGTGGTGATGGTGGTCAGTAGTTTAGATTCGTTGGCCAGTTCCTGGGTCATATAGGCTGAAGTGAGGTCCAACTTGGTGAACAGCTTGCCGCCTGCCAGCGTGGCGAAAAGATCCTTTGCTCTCGGGAGCGGGTATTGATCTTGTAGGGACACCCGATTGATGGTGGCCTTGTAGTCGCCACAGATCCTGACAGAGCCATCTGCTTTTAGGATGGGAACGATGGGGCTCGCCCAGTCGCTGAATTCAACAGGCGAGATGATGCCCTCTCTCAACAGCCGGTCCAAGTCGCTCTCGATTTTTTCCCGCATCACATACGGCACCGCTCTGGCTTTGAGGTGCACTGGCCTGGTGTCCAGGGTGATGTGTATCACTACTTTAGTGCCTTTGAAAGTCCCGACACCAGGTTGGAATAGTGAATCGAACTTGTGAGCACGAACTTCGCTCCACAGATGACATTGCGTGAACATCCCCCCATTTCCAGTTCATCTCGGATAACCAGCTCCTCCCCAACAGTGCGGGACCATTGCTCGGGACAATCCGGGTTCACTATCCCATTGTGTGTGACAGCCAACATTGCACTGCCTAGCACCGGAATGATTTCTTTAGTGTAAGTCCGTAATTGTGCCTCAATATGTGCTAATCTGGGTCTACTGGCTTTAAGTGGCAATAGCTTCTCAAATTGCTGAACACCCATGAGTGACTGGCTAGCCCCAGTGTCCAGCTCCATGTGTACTGGGATACCGTTCAATAAAACCCTCATCATCATTGGTGGCGTTTTGGTGTATGAACTGTGAACATTCGCCTCATAGACCCGCTGAATCTCGTCGTCCATCGATTCGCCCCACAAGTCAACCTGCCTCAAAGAACCCTCTTCTGGTCCATCCGCCTCATGTTGCAGGCTTCCTGCACATTCGAGCAAAGTGGCCACTGAAATTGCAGTTCCTGCAGACAAACTGTTGAAATCTGCAAGATCGAGCTGAATGTTTTTCCCAACACGTCCAGCATGAGTTAAAGTTTCCATTGTTGGGAACAAAGGGACTATGGCCAGGCATTCCGTGCTGACTGTCCCTTTGACTGCTCTTAAGTACCCTATTAGTGGGTGTCAATGGCCCCATCTCGGGCCGCATTGTATACTGTGATGACGTGAATGTCCGTTCAGCCTGCCATCGTCTCTGTTGAAGTCCTACTCTGGGGTCTATTGCTGCCTGGGGGATGTTGGACTGCCCCTGCAGGCCTGCGGGGCTCTGAGTCGCATTGATGATGTTGACTCCCTGATCCATCGTCGCGTTATAGGCAGAATTGCGTGCGTATGTTATTTTCGTCTCTTCCTCTCCGCCATGAAAGTTTGAGCCATCAGCGGCACTGCTTCCAAGGTCAGATCCTTGGTCTCAATTAATTTGCAGAAAATTCCCGCATGACCGATGCCCTCGATAAAGAAGTCCCTAAACATCTCTCCCCTGCAGGCGTCTGTGAACTTACAGAGGCTGGCCAAACGCCGGAGGTCCGCTATAAAGTCCAGTATGCTTTGTTCTTCACGACGTCGGTGGGTGTAGAATCTGTGTCGGGCCATATGTATGCTACTCGTCGGTTTGAGGTGCTCCCCGATCAATTTGCTAAGTTCTTCAAAGGCTTTGTCCGCCGGCTTTTCAGGTGTTAGTAAGTCCTTCATGAGCGCGTATGTCTTTGGTCCGCAGCTGGTCAAAAGATGAGCCCTTCGCTTGTCGGCCGCTGCATCCCCCAGCCATTCTTTCATAATGAAGCTTTGCTGAAGCCTCTCGACAAAATCATCCCAGGCTTCCCCAACACTGTACCATTCCTCTGTGCTGCCGGTGGCTATTCTCGTGGGTCGTGAATTCCCGTTTCTCGTCACCAATGTAAAGTTCTTACTCTACAGCATGAAACCACACGAGGCACATTCTGGGGACAAGGTCACTCTGTGACCTTAGCTCTTTATTTACAGGACTCCAAAAACGATGACGCTGCGTGGGACCACCCTCTATATACCTGGGTGATCAGGTAAGGAGTGTCTCCCACAAGTTCATCCCTTGTGGTCAAGGTGTGCATCTAGATTGAGTGTATACAATAATACAGTGGTGTTACATTGTGGTTACATACATGACACTCACAATGCAGCAGCTCTACAAACCTGTGAGCCTACTCACAGGAGCGTACATTGCAGGGTGGAACTTCGGACTGCCTAGTACATACACCTGAGGCATTCCCAAATCCTTCAGCGCTGCACTGGAGCGTCAACCTGGATTTTGTGTTCAAGTCTTTGGAGTGGGGCTTGAACCCACGACCTTCTGACTCAGAGATGCGATTGCTACGATTGAGCCATGGCTGACACCTCAAGCTTGGGCTCCAGTTGATGCTGATAGAGGGTGGATAAAGTACACGGATTGGGAATAACATGTTAATTAAACCGTGGTAAACTTCCTTCTGTTCTGTTACCTTTACTGCAGCACCAAAGTTCCGGAGTGTGTGAATCTGACAGTGACTGCACAGCAGGAGAGTTTAGCCGGTATGGACAAGGTAAAGCTCCAACACTCACCCACCACGAGGCCTTCCTGAGTCAGTCAATAACCCAACTGTTCCTTATTGTGATCCACACAGAATTCGCGTGGTCCCAGGCTGGAAATTAAATCACCACAATCACCTTTCCACACGAATAACATCACAGTGACTCAATGCTTTCACCAAATGGTCTGCAACCTTCTCAGTTTAATCATACACCTAAATCATTGCAAGTTTATCTTTTCCAAACGTGAAGTGCAGTACAGGTGCTATAAACAAACGGCTGGATGTTGCCGAGGGCTTTCTCTGGCGAGAGACTGGTGGAGCACTCAGAAAAAATGGTGTAAACCACAAATACTAGCCATTTGTACCGTTTCTGTGGGGGTTCCAAAACCGTCTGCTGAAGTTGCGGCACATGATCGAGCGAACCCTGCAGAAAATCAGGGCCAAAGTCTTTCACGAGAGTCGTAGGCCATTGATGTGTCTTTCAAATCTACCCAGAAACAGTCATGTTCTAACTATTTATGCACAATGATGCAGTAAATCACACTGGACAGAAACTCACAGCGTGTCGGCCTACGACGCATCACTTGACCGAGTGATCACAAGATAATCACAGCTGAGGAAGGCCATTCCGTCCATTTCACAACCGACAGCCCCTGACTGCAGCATAGCCAATTGGCTCTTCGATGCTTCCAAGGTTTTTGCCTCCACGACTTTATCGAGCGGTCCATTCCATATGTAGATCATTCTTTGTGTGAAGATGAACTCCCTAATATTAGTCTTAATTGTGGCAGAGATCTCACAACTGTGGGCCTTGAAATTGGACCTAGTTGCTCCCACTTTACAAACATAAGATGGGTACAAGGATGTCCGGCCCGATATTGGGTTGGGCCATTTTTCTGGCGGCCGAAAACAGGTGTTTAGCCCCTTGCACATGCTAATGAGAGGCCTAATGCCTGTTTTAGGACCCCTCTGGGAAATTGGGCTGCCCTGAGTGGAGCCAGTGCAGGATGTGGCCGAGTCAGCAGCCGCCAAAAAACAAAGCAAAAAAAAAGGTTTACTTTTGATGCAGCAGCCGCAATCACCCCCTCCCCCTCCGCCCCACCCCCCACTCCCCATCCGCCCCCTTCCCGCCCCCTCCTGCTCCCACCCCTCTCATGCCCCGTCCTGCCCTCTCCCCCCTCCTATACCCTCATTATCCCCCTCCCACTCTCTCACGCCCCATTCCTGATCCCCCTCCATCCCCCTCCCATCCCTCCCGCTCCCCCTCCCACTCTGCCCGCTTCCCGCCCCCTCCCGCTCCCACCCCTCTCATGCCCCGTCCTGCCCTCTCCCCCCTCCTATACCCTCATTATCCCCCTCCCACTCTCTCCCACCCCCTTCCTGATCCCCCTCCATCCCCCTCCCACCCCTCCCGCTCCCTCTCTGCCCGCTTCTCGCCCCCTCCCGCTCCCACCCCTCTCATGCCCCCCCCCTCCTTATCCCCCTTCCACCCTCTCCCGCCCCCCTTCCTGCCCCCCCTCCACCCACCTCCCACCCCCCCCGCTCCTCCTCCGTCCTCCCTCCCACTCCACCTCTGCCCGCTTCCTGCCCCCTCCTCCCGCTCCCACCCCTCTCATGCCCCCTCCTGCCCTCTCCCCCCTACTATACGCTCCTTATCCCCCTCCCACCCTCTCCCATCTCCCATCCTGCCCCCTCCTCCCTCCTACCCCTGAGCATTGAATGGATGTGAGTCAAATAGATAATTGAGGCAAAACCACTTTGTACCTAATCCTAACCCTAACCCTAAATGTGTAGCATGAATGCTCCCCATGTGACCTCCATGAAACCAACTCACTGTGTGGCTTGGAGAGTGGAACAGCAACAAGGAGAAGGAAATAATATCTTCCCCTTAACCGCAAACTCTTCGAATATTATCAGTATCAATCTCTGGGTAACTGTGCTTACTGCCATGTCGATTTGGATCTGGAAAGGATGTAGCAACAGTTGGTAAGGATCAGATAACCAACTCTGGGATGATATGCTGTCCAGAATTTCTAAGTGTAGCCCTGGTTAGAAGTCTGGCGAGGCGTGCAGCTTAAGATGAGTGGTGAGCTCATGCTGTCTGCAAGGAGCAGCACTGGGTTACAGGGTACACTGTGGTCTGGGGTCTGTAATTCTAACTAAGCCAGCAGAATGATGCAATGCAGATATTCTATACCACACACAGGCAGAGATACGCCTGAAACAATTCAAGTCTCAAGGGAGAAAGAAACTCATCATCGACATTCAGTGAAGTGTTTGGTCAAAAAAGGAAAGAACTGAATCCAAATGTTTTTCATTAGTAAAGATGAACATTCGCAAACTGTTACATCCTGGCATCGAGTCTCATTAATACAACAGGGTGTAGGTGGGGCGGGGGGGTGGGGGGTGCGGTTGGTTAACAATTAAAGGGCCTGCTTGCAGATTGGGCACTGCACTGTAGAGTGGCGATTAGTGTACTGCATTAATAATCCAGAGAACATGAATTCAAATCCCACCATAAAGGCAGGATTTTCTTTCTATTTGCCTCAGTTATTTTTTAAGTCTGACAGAACGAGTTGAATTTTTTGAGGAGGCGATTAGAATAGTGGATAGGTGAGTGCCTATTGATGTTGTCTATAGGGACGTACTGGAGGCAGTTGACAAGGTTCTGCACAAGAGATTATTAGCAAAAATTACAGTGCTTGGATTTCGCCTTGTGACGTGGGTTGGTAATTGATTGGGAGGTAGGGAGAAAGGGCGCCTTCTCTGACAAGTGGTGATTCCCAGGGATCTGTACTGGACCCTCAACTTTTCACCATATACATCCAATGGCTTGGATGAATGAATGGAGAGTTGTATATCCATGTTTGTAGCTGACACTAATTAAGTGCTGAGGGAGTGCTGCACTGTCAGAGGTGTTAAACCAAGGCCCCGTCTGCTCTCTAGTGGACGTAAAAGATCCCATGACACTTTTCCCATGTCCTGGCCATTATTTATCCCTCAATCAACAGCATTTAATAAAACAGATTATCTGGTCATTATCACATTGCTGTTTGTGGGAGCTTGTTGTGCGCAAATTGACTGCCGCGTTTCCTACCTTACAACAGGGACTACCCTTCAAAAAAAAGTACTTCATTGGCTGTAAAACACTTTAGGATGTGCTGCGTTTGTGAAAGGTGCTATATAAATGCAAGTCTTTGGGGGCGAAATTGCCCGCACCCCGATTGCAGTGGTAACCTTCTGGGGCCGGGACTTTTAGCGCCTGGCGCGGATCTCCCGCCCCGCCACGGAATTGGGATTACCAGCCCTCAGAGGGAGCAGAGGGCAATCTCCGGTGCTCCACTTCCTTTGGGGGTGACTCCCGGGGCGCTACAGCGGCGGTGAGTCAAGTGCTACGGGGATGCTCCGCGTAGCGCTGACGCATTTCAACGCCCCTCCCCTTCTATTAAAGGGGAAGGCTGCTGCGCACTCTGCATGGCCTCTGATGGACGCCTCTAGGCCACCAGGGTAGCGTGTTGACCGGGCCAGCAGCCCGGCAGGATGAAGTGGCGGGCAGCACAATGGAAACCCGCTGAGGGTGAGGGGTGGTCCATTGGTGGCAAAAACAGGAAGGCAGATCATTATCTGAAGGGTGACAGATTAGTAAAAGGGGAGGTGCAATGAGACCTGGGTGTCATGGTACATCAGTGATTGAAGGTTGGCATGCAGGTACAGCAGGCAATAAAGAAAGCAAATGGCATGCTGGCCTTCATAGCTAGGGGATTTGAGTATAGGAGCAGGGAGGTCTTACTGCAGTTGTACAGGGCCTTGGTGAGGCCTCACCTGGAATATTGTGTTCAGTTTTGGTCTCCTAATCTGAGGAAGGACATTCTTGCTATTGAGGGAGTGCAGCGAAGGTTCACCACACTGATTCCCGGGATGGCAGGACTGACGTATGAAGAAAGACTGGATTGACTAGGCTAATACTTACTGGAGTTTAGAAGGATGAACTTAGAAACTTAGAAAATTCTGATGGGATTGGACAGGTTAGATGCAGAAAGAATGTTCCCGATGTTGGGGAAGTCCAGAACCAGGGGTCACAGTCTAAGGATAAGGGGTAAGCCACATAGGACCGAGATGAGGAGAAACTTTTTCACCCAGAGTGTTGTGAACCTGTGGAATTCTCTGCCACAGAAAGTTGTTGAGTCCAATTCGTTGGACATATTCAAAAGGGAGTTAGATGTGGCCCTTACGGCTAAAGGGATCAGGGGGTATGGAGAGAAGGCGGGAGTGGGGTACTGAAGTTGCATGATCAGCCATGATCATATTGAATGGCGGTGCAGGCTCGAAGGGCCGAATGGCCTGTTCCTGCACCTATTTTCTATTTTTCTATGTAATCGAGATGTTTAAAATGATAAAGCGATTCAATAGGGTGGATACAGCAGAATTATTTCCTCTGGTAGGCCAATCCAAAGTAAAGGCTGGAATTTTGAGTGGGGTCAGTGTTAAAATGAGAGTTAGACCATTCAGCAATGAAATCAGGATGCACTTTTTCACACAAGGGATAGAGGAAATCTGGAACTCACTCCCACAAGGGGTTCTGGATGCTGGGGGTCAATTGAAATATTCAAGACTGAGATTGATAGAATTTTGTTAGGTAAGGGTATCAATGGATGTGGATCAAATGGACAATTGAATGGCAGAACGGGCTCGAGGGGCTGAAGGGCTTACTCCTGTTCCTAGGTTCCTAGAGGAAAAAAGCAGAGAGCCAATCACCCAGGCTGTTCTCATGCAATGCTTTATGGCCAGCAGAAGGCCAACATTGGGAGCAGGGCTGGTGCAGCATATGGGGGAGTCCATTTGCAAGTAGACATTCGGCAGCTAGCGATTGTTACCCATACTGCCCATATATAGGCCTCTAATATTCCATGGGCTGTGAACTTGGCTGGTCAGGGCAGATGCCGAATCAGGGGGGCAAGAAGCAGAATGAATCGCTAGCTGGCTTCAAGACAGAAAGCAGAGAGTGGGGTAAAGGGTGGCAGATGGTGGGTAGTGATGTTCCACAAGGATCAGTGCTGGGACCTCTGTTGTTTACAATTTATATCAATGATTTAGACTTTGGAATCAAAAACACAATTTCTAAATTTGCGGATGACATCAAATTGGGGCCGATAGTCAATACTGAGGAGGATTGCAACAAATTACAGGAGGACATTAATAAACTTGCAGAATTGGCATATAATTGGCAAATGAAGTTCAGCACCAATAAATGTGAGGTATGACATTTTGGTAGGATGAATAGGGAGGTCACTTATTACTGGGAGAGTGCAAGTCTGGGTGGGGTATGGGAACGAAGGGATCTCGGGGTGCAAATACACAAATCACTAAAGGTTGTGACACAGGTTAGCAAGGCCATAAAAAGCAAGCCAAGCACTCGGGTTTATATCTAGAGGTATGGAATTGAAAAATAGGGAAGTTATGCCCGACCTGTATCGAACCTTGGTTAGACCACACATGAAGCACCGCGCACAGTTCCGGTCGCCATATTATAAAAGGGATATAGAGGCACTGGAGAGAGTGCAGAGAAGATTTACAAGGATGACACCAGAAATGTGAGGGTATACAAATCAGGAAAGGATGAATAGTCTGGGTCTCTTTTCTCTTGAAAAGAGGAGGCTGAGGGGTGACCTAATAGAGGTCTTTAAAATGATGAAAGGTTTTGATAGAATGGATACAGAGAGAATGTTTCCACTTGTGGGGAAGAGGCCATCAATATAAGATAGTCACCAAGAAATCCAATAGGGAATTCAGAAGAAACTACTTTACCCAGAGAGTGGTAAGAATGTGGAACTTGCTCCCACAGGGAGTGGTTGAAGTAAATAGTACGGATGCATTAAAGGGGAGGCTAGATAAGCTATGAAGGGGACGGGAATAGAGGGTTATGCTGATCGAGTTAGATGAGGAAAGATGAGAAGAGGCTCGAGTGGAGCATAAACGTCGGCATGGACTGGTTAGGTTGAATGGCCTGTTTCTGTGCCATATATCCCGTGTAATCGATGTAATTTTGGGATCGGTCCAAGGGTGCCATTCTAGGAGCATCTCCAACACCCGCCCACCCCGTATCAATGATGCATTGCTCTATCTGGGGCTAGGAAGGATTAACGCTGCCTCTTTCCTCTCAGCCCCCCCCCGCCCCACACCCCACCCCACCCAATCTGGCACTACTCCAAGCAGCCCCTTGTACAAGTCAAGGGGTGTAACTCAGGCCAATTGCCTTCCCTGGAGCCCACTGACCACCACTACTATGCTGGGTTCCCTTCCAGGGCCAGGTGTGGGAGCGAACACCTCAGGGAGTCTCCACCAACATTTGACTTTGTCACGGGAAAACAGAAGTTCCACGAGGAAGCCCCCAGGAATGCAGGAGACCACCATAATCATCTCTCCGCCATTTTCCTCGGTGATCCACCGGCCTCCCACCAGAGATACAGAACAAGACTAGACCCCAAGGGATTCCGGACTGAGAGTGTTAAATTACACAGTGTGTTAAAATGGAGAGAAATATGAAAATGGTTGAGCGATAAGGGGAATATAGATAAAAGTCAGATGATGCCAAGAATACCACATATGCTATTTTACTGAAATTATTGACATTTGTGATCTTGTCAGGCATAATGAATGGGAAATGTCTCGTGAACCCTGAAGGCAACAAGACATGTGAAGTCTTTGGCTGGTGTCCGGCTGAAGATGATCATCACGTTTCAAAGTAAGGATCCTAATCTGATTCGAGGCCGAGCATCCCTTATGTAGCGCCCAAGAGAGAATTACTTTGTTAACATCTAATCTGCATCCAACGTCTTCTTGTTTACAGCATGCCAAAGAATTTTAAAGTAAAGCAACATTTTGTGGTGAGACCATTCTGAGCTTTTCAAATGATGAGACCTCTTGATCTTGTTTACAGACCACCTTAAACATTCCCTCCCTCCCCCACCTTAAACATTCCCTCCCTCCCCCACCTTAAGCACTCTCTCCCTCCCCCACCTTAAACATTCCCTCCCTCCCCCACCTTAAACACTCTCTCCCTCCTCCACCTTAAACACTCTCTCCCTCCCCGACCTTAAACACGCTCTCCCTCCCCCACCTTAAACACTCACTCCCTCCCCCACCTTAAACACTCTCTCCCCCCCCACCTTAAACACTCTCTCCCTCCCCCACCTTAAACATTCCCTCCCTCCCTGACCTTAAACATTCCCTCCCTCCCCCACCTTAAACATTCCCTCCCTCCCCCACCTTAAACACTGTCTCCCTCCTCCACCTTAAACACTCACTCCCTCCCCCACCTGAAACACTCTCTCCCTCCCCGACCATAAACATTCCCTCCCTCCCCCACCTTAAACACTGTCTCCCTCCCCCACCTTAAACACTCTCTCCCTCCCCCACCTTAAACACTCTCTCCCTCCCCCACCTTAAACACTCTCTCCCTCCCCCACCTTAAACATTCCCTCCCTCCCCCACCTTAAACACTCTCTCCCTCCCCCACCTTAAACATTCTCTCCCTTACCCACCTTAAACATTCCCTCCCTCCCTGACCTTAAACATTCCCTCCCTCCCCCACCTTAAACATTCCCTCCCTCCCCCACCTTAAACACTGTCTCCCTCCTCCACCTTAAACACTCACTCCCTCCCCCACCTGAAACACTCTCTCCCTCCCCGACCATAAACATTCCCTCCCTCCCCCACCTTAAACACTGTCTCCCTCCCCCACCTTAAACACTCTCTCCCTCCCCCACCTTAAACACTCTCTCCCTCCCCCACCTTAAACACTCTCTCCCTCTCCCACCTTAAACATTCTCTCCCTCACCTTAAACACTCTCTCCCTCCCCCACCTTAAACATTCTCTCCCTCCCCCACCTTAAACATTCCCTCCCTCCCCCACCTTAAACATTCTCTCCCTCCCCCACCTTAAACATTCTCTCCCTCCCACACCTTAAACACTCTCTCCCTCCCCACCTTCAACATTCACTCCCTCCACCACTGGCGCACCGTGGCTGCAGTGTGTGCCATCTACAAGATGCACTGCAGCAACTCGCCAAGGCTTCTTCAACAGTACCTCCCAAACCCGCCACCTCTACCACCTAGACAGACAAGGGAGCAGGTCCATGGGAACACCACCACCTCCACGTTCCCCTCCAAGTCACACACCATCCTGAGTTGGAAATATATCGGCCGTTCCTTCATCATCGCTGGGTCACAATCCTGGAACTCCCTCCCTAACAGCACTGTGGGAGTGCCTTCACCACACGGACTGCAGCAGTTCAAGAAGGCGGCTCACCACCACCTTCTCAAGGGCAATTAGGGATGAGCAATAAATGCCGGTCTTGCCAGCAATGTCCACATCCTGGGAACAATTTTAATAAAACAGTGCTGGAGACCTCTCTATTTCACTGCTGATTGATGTATATCTAGTTCAGGGGGAGGAGAAATATTCTCATCTCTGCTCTCAGTAATATTGCCGAGAGTTAGCCCGCATCCAGGGCCGATCAGGACCATCCATGACTCCAGAGAGGTCCTTTCAGTGAGGCGACCCAGAATTCTCAGTGAGATTGGCACTGATGGTCAAGTTTCTAAATCAAAAAGCAGAACATGCTGGAGACACTCAGCAAGCCAGGCAGTATCTGTCGAGCTAACATAAGGCCTCATCGCAGCACTGGAAGCTGTTACAGGTGAATGGCGATTATGCTAGAAAAGAATAAGAAAAGAGGGAAAAAAATCACAGTCACACACAGGACTATTTGTGAGCCGTTATAGAATGACATAGCACAGGAGACCATTCGGCCCACCTTGCCTGTGCTGGCTCTTTGAAATCGCTATCCAATTAGTCCCACTCTCCCTGCCCTTTCCCCATAGCCCTGCAATATTTTCCTTTTCAAATATCTATTCAATCCCCTTCCACCACCCTTTCAGGCAGCGCATTCCAGATCATAACAACTCGCTGTGTAAAATAAAATTCTCCACATCTCTTCCCTGGTTCTTTTGCCAATTATCTGAAATCCCTGTCCTCTGGTTACTGACCCACCCGCCACTGGAAACAGTTTCTCCTTATTTCCGGCCACTTGCACATCCCTGATTTTAATCACTCCACAATTGGCGGCCGTGCCTTCAGCTGCCTGAGCCCCAAGCTCAGGAATTCCCTCCCTAAACCTCTCCGCCTCTCGATTCAGGCATCACGACTGTGTGGGCAGGCTTGAAGGAGCTGGTGGCCTGCTTCTCATTTTCACGTGTTCATATGTGGATTTATGGACTAGAAACTGGGCTGAAATAAGGACATTTGAGCTACTGTACATAATTTTAAGCTTTTCTTTGCCCTTGTTAATTTGCACTAAGGGTCGGTAGAGGTTGCAGGACTATGGGGAATCAACATCCTCGATGCTAAGGTGCTAGATGGTTTTACTGGTAAATGACATTAGCAGTGGGGACTCGGAGTAGTTTTAAGTTTGGGCGATAGTGCAAAATGGACACTATCGATTCAGCCGCCCACTAAACATCTCTCCTGATTTCAATTCTTATTGAAGTGAATGAAACTGATAATTGGATGTTGTGGTATCGTCCGTTTTACACTATAACCCGAAGTCAAAAGGACCCCTATTGATTATACCTGTTGGCACAGAGGGAAAAGTCATGGGGCTGGACTTTCATTATGTTGCCGATGCAGATCGCGCCGCGGAGGGGTGGTAATGGAGGGGGAAAAGCCTCCCTGCCGGGTGGCCAGCTCCCAGCACCCCGCTGACAAATGAGTTGCCGGTTTTGCGGGGATGTGGAGCAGCACCGCCCAGGAGCGTCGAGCCGGCGTGCAACGTCCCCGGTTTCGACCGCGTGGTGAAATTTGTTGTGCACTGACCCTATAGCACCCCGTAGCGCGCCGTGGTGGGACCGCCTGGAAACCCCGGTCAGAGCTGTCCTGGCGGCGGCGACGGTGGAATTGGTGCATGAGGTAAGTTTGGTTGTTTGGTTTAGTTTTATTTTTACGGCGTACCTTATTGTGGAGTGAGCAAGGTATTGGGAATGTTTGTCGTGTTTTTAGTTGCGATTATTTTTTTACCATGGAAGCCTCTCTCGGACCGCTCCGAGGCCAGCTCTTTAGCTCGGGATTTCCAGTTGTGCAGCCAGCCTAGCGCTCTAAGAGAAGTGTGCATCATCTCACTTAGCGCTCCGCCCCACACTCAGGGCCCAGCTGAGGAATTTTGTTAATTGAGGCCCAAACGTTTCTCGGGCGCTATAATTACCGCCCCGCCATCAATAACGGCGCGACATGAACGGTAACGAAAATCCAGCCCCATCATGTTGTTTTCGGCAGTGTGTCTCCAACACTGAATACAGACACCTTCTCTCCTTCTCTTAGTCCACCTTTGTTGATGGCAGCAGAAAACTTCACCATTTTTATCAAGAACGCTATCACTTTCACAGCCTTTGGTGTTACAAGGTACGTTTTGCGAATGTTATATTTTTACTCACAGTTTCGAAGTCAATTGGAAGAAAAAAAAATGCATTTTTAGCTTTATTAAAAGCACTGTTTTCTAGGCGGAATATAGTGGAATCTGTAACCAAAAGACATCTGAAAAATTGCACCTACCATAAGATCCACGACCCTTTCTGCCCCGTCTTTCGGTTGGGATACATTGTTAAAGAAATTGAGGAGAACTTCTCGACCTTGGCATACAAAGTAAGTCTGGACACAAACCAGCGCACTGTATAAACAGGGTATTTATAACCAGGGCACTGTATGACCAGCGCACTGTATAACCAGCGCACTGTATAAACAGGGTACTGTATAACCAGGGCACTGTATAACCAGGGCACTGTATAACCAGGGCACTCTATAACCAGGGTACTGTATAAGCAGGGCATTGTATAACCAGGGCACTGTATAACCAGGGCACTCGATAACCAGGGCACTGTATAAACAGGGCACTATATGACCAGGGCACTGTATAACCAGGCCACTCTAAAACCAGGACACTGTATAACCAGGGCAGTCTATAGCCAGGGCACTGTATAACCAGGACACTGTATAACCAGGGCACTCTATAACCAGGGTACTGAATAACCAGGGCACTGAATAACCACGGCACTGTATAACCAGGGCACTCTATAACCAGGGCACTGTATACACAGAGTACTTTATAAGCAGGGTGCTGTCTAACCAGGGCACTGTATAACCAGGGCACTATATAACTAGGGTACTGTATAACCAGGGTACTGTATAACCAGGGCACTCAATAACCAGGACACTGTATAACCAGGGCACCCTATAACCAGGGCACCCTATATCCAGGACATTGTAAAACCAGGGCACTGTATAACAGGGCACTCTATAACCAGGGCACTGTATACACAGAGTACTGTATAAGCAGGGCACAGTATAAGCAGTGCACTGTATAAGCAGGGTGCTGTATAATCAGGGCACTGTATAACCAGGGCACTATATAACTAGGGTACTGTATAAACAGGGCACTGTATAAACAGGGCACTGTAAAACCAGGGCACTCTATAACCAGGGCACTGTATAATCAGGGCACTCTATAACCAGGGCACTGTATAATCAGGGTACTGTATAACCAGGGCACTCTATAACCAGGGCACGCTATAACCAGGACAATCTAAAAGCAGTGCACTGTATAACCAGGGCATTGTAAAAACAGGGCACTCTATAACCAGGACACAGTATAACCAGAGCACTCTAAAACCAGGCACTATATAAACAGGGCACAGTATAACCTGGACACTGTATAACCAGGGCACAGTAAAACCAGAGCACTCTAAAACAAGGGAACAGTATAACCAGGGCTGTCTATAACCATGGGCAGTCTATAACCAGGGCACTGTATTACCAGGACAATGTGTAACCAGGGCATCCTATGACCAGGGCACCCTATAACCAGGGCACTGTATAACCAGGGCACTGTGTAACCAGGGCACCCTATAATGAGGGCATTGTATAACCAGGGCACTCTATAACAGGACACCATATAAGCAGGGCACAGTACAAACAGGGCACTCTATAACCAGGCTACTGTATAACCAGGGCACTCTATAACCAGGGCAATGAAAAGCCAGGGCACTGTTTAACGAGGACACCCTAGAACCAGGGTACTGTATACACAGGACTCTGTGTAACCAGGGCACCCTATAACCAGGGTACTTGATAACCAGGGCACTCTGTAAACAGGTTATTTGATAAACAGGACAATGTATAACCAGGGCACTGTATAACCAGGGCACTGTGTAACCAGGGCACTCTATAACAGGACACCATATAAGCAGGGCACAGTATAAACAGGGCACTCTATAACCAGGCTACTGAATAACCAGGGTACTCTATAACCAGGACAATCGAAAAGCAGTGCACTGTATAACCAGGGCACTGTAAAAACAGGGTACTCTTTAAACAGGACACAGTATAACCAGAGCACTCTAAAACCAGGACACTGTATAAACAGGGCACAGTATAACCTGGACACTGTATAACCAGGGCACAGTAGAACCAGAGCACTCTAAAACCAGGGAACAGTATAACCAGGGCACTGTATAACCAGAGCAGTCGAAAACCAGGGCACCTTATAACCAGGGCACTGTATAACCAGAGCAGTCGAAAACCAGGGCACCCTATAACCAGGGCACTGTATAAACAGGGAACTGTATAACCAGGGCACTGCAACCAGGGCACTCTATAACCCGGGCAGTCTATAACCAGGGCACCCTATAACCAGGGCACTGTATAATCAGGGAACTGTATAATCACGGCACTCTATAACCAGGGCACTGTATAACCAGGGCACTGTATAACCAGGGCTGTCTATAACCAGGGCACTGTATAACCAGGGCACTATATAAGCAGGGTACTGTATAACCAGAGCACTCTATAACCAGGGCACTGTATAACCAGGGCACAAACCAGGGCATTGTATAATCAGGGCACTGTATAACCAAGGCACTCCATAACCAGGGCACCCGAAAACCAGGGCACCCTATATCCAGGACATTGTAAAACCAGGGCACTGTATAATCAGGGCTTTCTATAACTAGAGCACTGTATAACCAGGGCGCGAAATAACCAGGACACTGTGTAACCAGGGCACCCTATAAACAGGGCAGTGTGTAACAAGGGCACTCTATAATCAGGGCACCGTATAACCAGGGCACTCTATAACCAGGGCACTGTATAACCAGGGCACCGTATAACCAGAGCACCCTATAACCAGGGCACCCTATAAACAGGGCACCTTATAACCAGGGCACTCTATAACCAGCGCACTCTATAACCAGGGCACTGTATAACCAGGGTACTGTATAAGCAGGACACTGTGTAAATAGGGCACTCTTTAACCAGGGCACTTTATAACCAGGGCATTGTATAACCAGGGCAATCTATAACCAGGGCACTGAATAACCAGGGCACTCTATAACCAGGGCACTGGATAATCAGGGTACTGTATAACCAGGGTACTCTATAACCAGGGCACTCTATAACCAGGACAATCTAAAAGCAGTGCACTGTATAATCAGGGCATTGTAAAAACAGGGCACTCTATAACCAGGACACAGATATAACCAGAGCAGTCTAAAACCAGGGTACTGTATAAACACGGCACTGTATAAACACGGCACAGTATAACCTGGGCACTGTATAACCAGGGCACAGTAGAACCAGAGCACTCTAAAACCAGGGAACAGTATAACCAGGGCAGTCTATAACCAGGGCACTCCATAACCAGAGCACCCTATAACCACGGCACCCTGTATCCAGGACATTGTAAAACCAGGGCACTGTATAATCATGGCTTTCTATAACTTGAGCACTGTATAACCAGGGCTCTGAATAACCAGGACACTGTGTTACCAGGGCTTTCTATAACTTGAGCACTGTATAACCAGGGCACTGTATAACCAGGGCACTGAATAACCAGGACACTGTGTTACCAGGGCACCCTATAACCATGGCACTGTGTAACACGGGCACCCTATAATCAGGGCACCGTATAACGAGGACACCCTATAACCAGGGCACTCTATAACCAGCGCACTCTATAACCAGGGCACTGTATAACCAGGGTACTGTATAAGCAGGACACTGTATAACCAGGGCACTGTGTAAACAGTGCATTGTATAAGCCAGAGCAAACTATAACCAGGGCACTGTATAACCAGGGCACTGTATAACCTGGGCACTGGATAATCAGGGTACTGTATAACCAGGGCAGTCTATAACCAGGGCACTCCATAACCAGGGCACCCTATAACCAGGGCACCCTATATCCAGGACATTGTAAAAGCAGGGCACTGTATAATCAGGGCTTTCTATAACTTGAGCACTGTATAACCAGGGCATTGAATAACCAGGACACTGTGTTACCAGGGCACCCTATAACCAGGGCACTGTGTAACAAGGGCGCCCTATAATCAGGTCACCGTATAACGAGGACACCCTATAACCAGGGCACTCTATAACCAGCGCACTCTATAACCAGGGCACTGTATAACCAGGATACTGTATAAGCAGGACACTGTATAACCAGGGCACTGTGTAAACAGGGCATTGTATAAGCCAGAGCAAACTATAACCAGGGCACTGTATAACCAGGGCACTGTATAACCTGGGCACTGGATAATCAGGGTATTGTATAACCAGGGTACTCTATAACCAGGGCACTCTATAACCAGGACAACCAAAAAGCAGTGCACTGTATAATCAGGGCACTGTAAAAACAGGGCACTCTTTAAACAGGACACAGTATAACCAGGGCACCCTATATCCAGGACATTGTAAAACCAGGGCACTGTATAATCAGGGCTTTCTATAACTAGAGCACTGTATAAACAGGGCGCGAAATAACCAGGACACTGTGTAACCAGGGCATCCTATAAACAGGGCACTGTGTAACAAGGGCACTCTATAATCAGGGCACCGTATAACCAGGGCAGTCTATAACCAGGGCACTGTATAACCAGGGCACCGTATAACCAGAGCACCCTATAACCAGGGCACCCTATAAACAGGGCACCCTATAACCAGGGCACTCTATAACCAGCGCACTCTATAACCAGGGCACTGTATAACCAGGGCAATCTATAACCAGGGCACTGAATAACCAGGGCACTCTATAACCAGGGCACTTTATAACCAGGGCACTCCATAACCAGGGCACCCTATATCCAGGACATTGTAAAACCAGGGCACTGTATAATCAGGACTTTCTATAACTTGAGCACTGTATAACCAGGGCACTGAAAAACAAGGACACTGTGTTACCAGGGCACCCTATAACCAGGGCACTGTGTAACAAGGGCACCCTATAATCAGGGCACCGTATAACGAGGACACCCTATAACCAGGGCACTCTATAACCAGCGCACTCTATAACCAGGGCACTGTGTAAACAGGGCATTGTATAAGCCAGAGCAAACTATAACCAGGGCACTGTATAAACAGGACTCTGTGTAACCAGGGCACCCTATAACCA
The DNA here is from genome assembly GCF_044704955.1 of Pristiophorus japonicus. NCBI lineage: Eukaryota > Metazoa > Chordata > Chondrichthyes > Pristiophoridae > Pristiophorus > Pristiophorus japonicus. The sequence continues at coordinate 61,709,542 of NC_091992.1, forward strand.
GGGTACTTGATAACCAGGGCAATGTATAACCAGGGCACTCTATAAACAGGTTATTTGATAAACAGGGCAATGTATAACTAGGGCACCCTATAACCAGGGCACTGTATAACCAGGGCACTGTGTAACCAAGGCACCCTATAACGAGGGCACTGTATAACCAGGGCACTCGAGAACAGGACACCGTATAAGCAGGGCACAGTATAAACAGGGCACTTTATAACCAGGCTACTGAATAACCAGGGTACTCTATAACCAGGGCACTCTATAACCAGGACAATCTAAAAGCAGTGCACTGTATAACCAGGGCACTGTAAAAACAGGGTACTCTTTAAATAGGACACAGTATAATTGAGCACTCTAAAACCAGGACACTGTATAAACAGGGCACAGTATAACCTGGACACTGTATAACCAGGGCACAGTAGAACCAGAGCACTCTAAAACCAGGGAATAGTATAACCAGGGCAGTTTATAACCAGGGCAGTCTATAACCATGGGCAGTCTATAACCAAGGCACTGTATAACCAGGGCACCTTATAACCAGGGCACTGTATAACCATAGCAGTCTAAAATCAGGACAACCTATAACCAGGGTACTGTATAAATAGGGAACTGTATAACCAGGGCACTATAACCAGGGCACTCTATTAGCCGGGCAGTCTATAACCAGGGCACTGTATAAGCAGGGCACTGTATAACCAGGGCTGTCTATAACCAGGGCACTGAAAAACCAGGGCACTATATAAGCAGGGTACTGTATAACCAGAGCACTCTATAACCAGGGCACTGTATAACCAGGGCACAAACCAGGGCACTGTATAATCAGGGCACTGTTTAACCAAGACACTGTGAAACCAGGGCACTGTATAACCAGGGCACTGTATAACCAGCTCGCTGTATAACCAGGACACTGTGTAACCAGGGCACCCTATAACCAGGGCAATGTATAACCAGGGCACTGAGTAACCAGGGCACCCTATAGCCAGGGCACTGTATAACCAGGGCACTATAAAACCAGGGCACTGTATAATGAAGGCACTCTATAACCAGGGCACTGTATAACCAGGGCACTCCATAACCAGGGCACCCTATAACCAGGGCACCCTATATCCAGGACATTGTAAAACCAGGGCACTGTATAATCAGGGCTTTCTATAACTAGAGCACTGTATAATCAGGGCACTGTATAACCAGGACACTGTGTAACCAGGGCACCCTATAATCAGTGCACTGTGTAACAAGTGTACCCTATAATCAGGGCATCGTATAACCAGTGCACTCAATAATCAGGGCACTGTATAACCAGGGCACTGTATAACAAAAACCCCCTTATAACCAGGGCACCCTATAACCAGGGCACTCTATAACCAGCGCAATCTATAACCAGGGCACTGTATAACCAGGGTACTGTATAAGCAGGACACTGTATAACCAGGGCACTGTATAACCAGGGTACTCTTTAACCAGGGCACTTTATAACCAGGGCATTGTATAACCAGGGCAAATTATAACCAGGGCATTGTATAACCAGGGCACTGTATAACCAGGGCACTGGATAATCAGGGTACTGTATAACCAGGGTACTGTATAACCAGGGCACTCTATAACCAGGACAATCTAAAAGCAGTGCACTGTATAACCAGGGCACTGTAAAAACAGGGCACTCTATAACCAGGACACAGTATAACCAGAGCACTCTAAAACCAGGACACTGTATAAACAGGGCACAGTATAACCTGGACACTGTATAACCAGGGCACAGTAGAACCAGAGCACTCTAAAACCAGGGAACAGTATAACCAGGGCAGTCTATAACCATGGGCAGTCTATAACCAGTGCACTGTGTAACCAGGGCACCGTATAACCAGGGCACTATATAACTAGAGCAGTCTAGAAACATAGAAACATAGAAAGTAGGTGCAGGAGTAGGCCATTCGGCCCTTCTAGCCTGCACCACCATTCAATGAGTTCATGGTTGAACATGCAACTTCAATACCCCATTCCTGCTTTATCACCATACCCCTTTATCCCCCTAGTAGTAAGGACTTCATCTAACTCCTTTTTGAATATATTTAGTGAATTGGCCTCAACAACTTTCTGTGGTAGAGAATTCCACAGGTTCACCACTCTCTGGGTGAAGAAATTCCTCCTCATCTCGGTCCTAAATGACTTACCCCTTATCCTTAGACTGTGTCCCCTGGTTCTGGACTTCCCCAACATTGGGAACATTCTTCCTGCATCTAACCTGTCTAACCCCGTCAGAATTTTAAACGTTTCTATGAGGTCCCCTCTCATTCTTCTGAACTCCAGTGAATACAAGCCCAGTTGATCCAGTCTTTCTTGATAGGTCAGTCCCGCCATCCCGGGAATCAGTCTGGTGAACCTTCGCTGCACTCCCTCAATAGCAAGAATGTCCTTCCTCAGGTTAGGAGACCAAAACTGTACACAATACTCCAGGTGTGGCCTCACCAAGGCCCTGTACAACTGTAGCAACACCTCCCTGCCTCTGTACTCAAATCCCCTCGCTATGAAGGCCAACATGCCATTTGCTTTCTTAACCGCCTGCTGTACCTGCATGCCAACCTTCAATGACTGATGTACCATGACACCCAGGTCTCGTTGCACCTCCCCTTTTCCTAATCTGTCACCATTCAGATAATAGTCTGTGTCTCTGTTTTTACCACCAAAGTGGATAACCTCACATTTATCCACATTATACTTCATCTGCCATGCATTTGCCCACTCACCTAACCTATCCAAGTCGCTCTGCAGCCTCATAGCATCCTCCTCGCAGCTCACACTGCCACCCAACTTAGTGTCATCCGCAAATTTGGAGATACTACATTTAATCCCCTCATCTAAATCATTAATGTACAGCGTAAACAGCTGGGGCCCCAGCACAGAACCTTGCGGTACCCCACTAGTCACTGACTGCCATTCTGAAAAGTCCCCATTTACTCCTACTCTTTGCTTCCTGTCTGACAACCAGTTCTCAATCCATGTCAGCACACTACCCCCAATCCCATGTGCTTTAACTTTGCACATTAATCTCTTGTGTGGGACCTTGTCGAACGCCTTCTGAAAGTCCAAATATACCACATCAACTGGTTCTCCCTTGTCCACTCTACTGGAAACATCCTCAAAAAATTCCAGAAGATTTGTCAAGCATGATTTCCCTTTCACAAATCCATGCTGACTTGGACCTATCATATCACCTCTTTCCAAATGCACTGCTATGACATCCTTAATAATTGATTCCATTATTTTACCCACTACCGATGTCAGGCTGACCGGTCTATAATTCCCTGTTATCTCTCTCCCTCCTTTTTTAAAAAGTGGGGTTACATTGGCTACCCTCCACTCCAGAGTCAATGGAATGTTGGAAAATGACTGTCAATGCATCCACTATTTCCAAGGCCACCTCCTTTAGTACTCTGGGATGCAGTCCATCAGGCCCTGGGGATTTATCGGCCTTCAATCCCAGCAATTTCCCCAACACAATTTCCCGACTAATAAGGATTTCCCTCAGTTCCTCCTCCTTACTAGACCCTCCAACCCCTTTTATATCCGGAAGGTTGTTTGTGTCCTCCTCAGTGAATGCCGAACCAAAGTACTTGTTCAATTGGTCCGCCATTTCTTTGTTCCCCGTTATGACTTCCCCTGATTCTGACTGCAGGGGACCTACATTTGTCTTTACTAACCTTTTTCTCTTTACATATCTATAGAAACTTTTGCAATCCGTCTTAATGTTCCCTGCAAGCTTCTTCTCGTACTCCATTTTCCCTGCCCTAATCAAACCCTTTGTCCTCCTCTGCTGAGTTCTAAATTTCTCCCAGTCCCCGGGTTCACTGCTATTTCTGGCCAATTTGTATGCCACTTCCTTGGCTTTAATAGTATCCCTGATTTCCTTTGATAGCCACGGTTGAGCCACCTTCCCTTTTTTATTTTTACGCCAGACAGGAATGTACAATTGTTGTAGTTCATCCATGTGGTCTCTAAATGTCTGCCATTGCCCATCCACAGTCAACCCCTTCAGTATCATTCGCCAATCTATCCTAGCCAATTCACGCCTCATACCTTCAAAGTTACCCTTCTTTAAGTTCTGGACAATGGTCTCTGAATTAACTGTTTCATTCTCCATCCTAATGCAGAATTCCACCATATTATGGTCACTCTTCCCCAAGGGGCCTCGCACAACGAGATTGCTAATTAATCCTCTCTCATTACACAACACCCAGTCTAAGATGGCCTCCCCGCTAGTTGGTTCCTCGACATATTGGTCTAAAAAACTATCCCTTATGCACTCCAGGAAATCCTCCTCCACCGTATTGCTTCCAGTTTGGTTAACCCAATCTATGTGCATATTAAAGTCACTCATTATAACTGCTGCACCTTTATTGCACGCACCCCTAATTTCATGTTGGATGACCTCCCCAACATCACTACGACTAAAACCAGGGCACCCTATAACCAGGGCACTGTATAACAAGGGAACTGTATAAGCAGGGCACTATAACCAAGGCACTCTATAACCCGGGCAGTCTATAACCAGGGCACTGTATAAGCAGGGCACTGTATAACCAGGGCTGTCTATAACCAGACACTGTATAACCAGGGCACAATATAAGCAGGGTACTGTATAACCAGATCACTCTATAACCAGGGCACTGTATAACCAGGGCACAAACCAGGACACTGTATAATCAGGGCACTGTTTAACCAAGACACTGTGAAACCAGGGCACCCTATAGCCAGTGCACTGTGTAACCAGGGCACTGTATAACCAGGGCACTGTATAATGAGGGCACTCTATAACCAGGGCACTGTATAACCAGGGCACACCATAACCAGCGCACCATATAACCAGGGCACCCTATATCCAGGACATTGTTAAACCAGGGCATTGTATAATCAGGGCTTTCTATAACTAGGGCACTGTATAACCAGGGCACTATATAACCAGGACACTGTGTAACCAGGGCACCCTATAACCAGGGCACGTGTAACAAGGACATTCTATAATCAGGGCACCGTATAACCAGGGCACTCTATAACCAGGGCACTGTATAACCAAGGCACTGTATAACCAGAGCACCCTATAACCAGGGCACCCTATAACCAGGGCACCCTATAACCAGGGCACTCTATAACCAGCGCACTCTATAACCAGCGCACTCTATAACCAGGGAACTGTGTAAACAGGGCACTCTTTAAGCAGGGCACTTTATAACCAGGGCATTGTATAACCAGGGCAATCTATAACCAGGGCACTGTATAACCAGGGCACTCTATAACCAGGGCACTGGATAATCAGGGTACTGTATAACCAGGGTACTCTATAACCAGTGCACTCTATAACGAGGACAATCTAAAAGCAGAGCACTGTATAACCAGGGCATTGTAAAAACAGGGCACTCTATAACCAGGACACAGTATAACCAGAGCGCTCTAAAACCAGGGCAATGTATAAACAGGGCACAGTATAACCTGGGCACTGTATAACCAGGGCACAGTAGAACCAGAGCTCTCTAAAACCAGGGAACAGTATAACCAGGGCAGTCTATAACCAGGGCACCTTATAACCAGGGCACTGTATAACCAGAGCAGTCTAAAACCAGGGCACCCTATAACCAGGGCACTGTATAACCAGGGAACTGTATAACAAGGGTAGTATAACCAGGGTACTATATAAGCAGGGCACTGTATAACCAAGGCACCGTATTACCAGGACACTGTGTAACCAGGGCACCCTATGACCAGGGCACCCTATAACCAGAGCACTGTATAACCAGGGCACTGTGTAACCAGGGCACCGTATAACGAGGGCACTGTGTAACCAGGGCACTCTATAACAGGACACCATATAAGCAGGGCACAGTATAAACAGGCCACTCTATAACCAGGCTGCTGTATAACCAGAACACTCTATAACCAGAGCACTGTACAACCAGGGCACTGCATCACCAGGGCAATGTATAGCCAGGGCACTGTTTAATCAGGACACCCTAGAACCAGGGCACTGTATAAACAGGACTCTGTGTAACCAGGGCACCCTATAACCAGGGTACTTGATAACCAGGGCAATGTATAACCAGGGCACTCTATAAACAGATTATTAGATAAACAGGGCAATGTATAACCAGGGCACCCTATAACCAGGGCACTATATAACCAGTTCACTGTATATCCAGGGCACTCTTTAGCCAGGGAACTGTATAACCAGGGCACTCTACAACCAGGGCACTCTACAACCAGGGCACTGTATAACCAGGGCATTTTGTAAACAGGTCTCTGTATAACCATGGCACTCTATAACTGGGGCACTGTATAAACAGGGCACTTTATAAACAGTGCACTCTATAACCAGGGTGCTGTATAACCAGGGCACTGAATAACCGGGACACTCTATAACCAGGGCACTGTATAACCAGGGCACAGTACAGCAAGGGCACGCTATAACCAGGGTATTGTATCACCAGGGCACGATATAAGCAGCGTACTGTATAACCAGAGCACACCTATAACCAAGGCACTGTATAACCAGGACACAAACCAGGGCACTGTATAATCAGGGCACTGTTTAACCAAGACACTGTGACACCAGGGCACTCTATAACCAGGGCACTGTACAACCAGCGTGCTGTATAACCAGGACACTGTGTAACCAGGGCACCCTATAACCAGGGCACTGTATAACCAGGGCACTGTATAATGAGGGCACTCTATAACCAGGGCACTGTATAACCAGGGCACTCCATAACCAGTGCACCCTATAACCAGGGCACCCTATATCCAGGGCATTGTAAAACCAGGGCACTGTATAATCAGGGCTTTCTATAATTAGAGCACTGTATAACCAGGGCACTGTATAACCAGGACACTGTGTAACCAGGGCACCCTATAACCAGGGCACTGTGTAACAAGGGCACCCTATAATCAGGGCACCGTATAACCAGGGCACTCTACAATCAGGGCACTGTATGACCAGGGCATTGTATAACCAGAGCACCCTATAACCAGCGCAATCTATAACCAGGGCACTGTATAACCAGGGTACTGTATAAGCAGGTCACTGTATAACCAGGGCACTGTGTAAACAGGGCACTTTTTTAACCAGGGAACTTTTTAACCAGAGCATTGTATAACCAAGGCAAACTATAACCAGGGCACTGTATAACCAGGGCACTGGATAATCAGGGTACTGTATAACGAGGGTACTCTATAACCAGGGCACTCTATAACCAGGACAATCTAAAAGCACTGCACTATATAACAAGGGCACTGTAAAAACAGGGCACTCTATAACCAGGGCACAGTAGAACCAGAGCACTCTAAAACCAGGGAACAGTATAACCAGGGCAGTCTATAACCATGGGAAGTCTATAACCAGGGCACTGTATAACCAGGGCACCTTATAACCAGGGCAACTGTATAACCAGAACAGTCTAAAACCAGGGCACCCTATAACCAGGGCACTGTATAACCAGGGAACTGTATAAGCAGGGCACTATAACCAGGGCACTCTATAACCCGGGCAGTCTATAACCAGGGCACTGTATAAGCAGGGCACTGTATAACCAGGGCTGTCTATAACCAGGGCACTGTATAACCAGGGCACTATATAAGCAGGGTACTGTATAACCAGAGCACTCTATAACCAGGGCACTGTATAACCAGGGCACAAACAAGGGCACTGTATAATCAGGGCACTGTTTAACCAAGACACTGTGTAACCAGGGCACCCTATAACCAGGGCAATGTATAACCAGGGCACTGAGTAACCAGGGCACCCTATAGCCAGGGCACTGTATAACCAGGGCACTGTATAACCAGGGCTCTGTATAATGAGGGCACTCTATAACCAGGGCACTGTATAACCAGGGCACTCCATAATCAGGGCACCCTATAACCAGGGCGCCCTATATCCAGGACATTGTAAAACCAGTGCATTGTATAATCAGGGCTTTCTATAACTAGGGCACTGTACAACCAGGGCACTACATAACCAGGACACTGTGTAACCAGGGCACCCTATAACCAGGGCACTGTGTAACAAGGGCACTCTATAATCAGGGCACCGTATAACCAGGGCACTCTATAACCAGGGCACTGTATAACCAGGGCACTGTATAACCAGAGCACCCTATAACCAGGGCACCCTATAACCACGGCAATCTATAACCAGGGCACTGTAGAACGAAAGCACTCTATAACCAGGGCACTGGATAATCAGGGTACTGTATAACCAGGGTACTCTATAACCAGGGCACTCTATAACCAGGACAATCGAAAAGCAGTGCACTGTATAACCAGGGCATTGTAAAAACAGGTCACTCTATAACGAGGGCACTGTATAACCAGGGCACTCTATAACAGGACACCATATAAGCAGGGCACAGTATAAACAGGCCACTCTATAAACAGGCTACTGTATAACCAGAACACTCTATAACCAGGGCACTGTACAACCAGGGCACTGCATCACCAGGGCAATGTATAGCCAGGGCACTGTTTAATCAGGACACCCTAGAACCAGGGCACTGTATAAACAGGACACAAACCAGGGCACTGTATAATCAGGCCACTGTTTAACCAAGACAGTGTGACACCAGGGCACTGTATAACCAGGGCACTGTATAACCAGCACGCTGTATAACCAGGACACTGTGTAACCAGGGCACCCTATAACCAGGGCACTGTATAACCAGTGCACTGTATAACCAGGGCACTGTATAACCAGGGCACTGTATAATGAGGGCAGTCTATAACCAGGGCACTGTATAACCAGAGCACTCCATAACCAGGGCACCCTAGATCCAGGACATTGTAAAACCAGGGCACTGTATAATCAGGGCTTTCTATAACTAGAGAACTGTATAATCAGGGCACTGTATAACCAGGACACTATGTAACCAGGGCACCATATAACCAGAGCACCCTATAACCAGGGCACCCTATAACCAGGGCACCCTATAACCAGGACATTGCAAAACCAGGGCACTGTATAATCAGGGCTTTCGATAACTAGAGAACTGTATAACCAGGCCACTGTATAACCAGGACACTGTGTAACAAGGGCACCCTATAATCATGGCACCGTATAACCGGGGCACTCTATAACCAGGGCACTGTATAACCAGGGCACTGTATAACCAGAGCACCCTATAACCAGGGCACCCTATAACCAGGGCACTGTGTAACAAGGGCACCCTATAATCAGGGCACCGTATAACCAGGGCACCGTATAACCAGGGCACTGTATAACCAGGGCACTGTATAACCAGGGCACAGTAGAACCAGAGCTCTCTAAAACCAGGGAACAGTATAACCAGGGCAGTCTATAACCAGGGCACCTTATAACCAGGGCACTGTATAACCAGAGCAGTCTAAAACCAGGGCACCCTATAACCAGGGCACTGTATAACCAGGGAACTGTATAACAAGGGTAGTATAACCAGGGTACTATATAAGCAGGGCACTGTATAACCAAGGCACCGTATTACCAGGACACTGTGTAACCAGGGCACCCTATGACCAGGGCACCCTATAACCAGAGCACTGTATAACCAGGGCACTGTGTAACCAGGGCACCGTATAACGAGGGCACTGTGTAACCAGGGCACTCTATAACAGGACACCATATAAGCAGGGCACAGTATAAACAGGCCACTCTATAACCAGGCTGCTGTATAACCAGAACACTCTATAACCAGAGCACTGTACAACCAGGGCACTGCATCACCAGGGCAATGTATAGCCAGGGCACTGTTTAATCAGGACACCCTAGAACCAGGGCACTGTATAAACAGGACTCTGTGTAACCAGGGCACCCTATAACCAGGGTACTTGATAACCAGGGCAATGTATAACCAGGGCACTCTATAAACAGATTATTAGATAAACAGGGCAATGTATAACCAGGGCACCCTATAACCAGGGCACTATATAACCAGTTCACTGTATATCCAGGGCACTCTTTAGCCAGGGAACTGTATAACCAGGGCACTCTACAACCAGGGCACTCTACAACCAGGGCACTGTATAACCAGGGCATTTTGTAAACAGGTCTCTGTATAACCATGGCACTCTATAACTGGGGCACTGTATAAACAGGGCACTTTATAAACAGTGCACTCTATAACCAGGGTGCTGTATAACCAGGGCACTGAATAACCGGGACACTCTATAACCAGGGCACTGTATAACCAGGGCACAGTACAGCAAGGGCACTCTATAACCAGGGTATTGTATCACCAGGGCACGATATAAGCAGCGTACTGTATAACCAGAGCACACCTATAACCAAGGCACTGTATAACCAGGACACAAACCAGGGCACTGTATAATCAGGGCACTGTTTAACCAAGACACTGTGACACCAGGGCACTCTATAACCAGGGCACTGTACAACCAGCGTGCTGTATAACCAGGACACTGTGTAACCAGGGCACCCTATAACCAGGGCACTGTATAACCAGGGCACTGTATAATGAGGGCACTCTATAACCAGGGCACTGTATAACCAGGGCACTCCATAACCAGTGCACCCTATAACCAGGGCACCCTATATCCAGGGCATTGTAAAACCAGGGCACTGTATAATCAGGGCTTTCTATAATTAGAGCACTGTATAACCAGGGCACTGTATAACCAGGACACTGTGTAACCAGGGCACCCTATAACCAGGGCACTGTGTAACAAGGGCACCCTATAATCAGGGCACCGTATAACCAGGGCACTCTACAATCAGGGCACTGTATGACCAGGGCATTGTATAACCAGAGCACCCTATAACCAGCGCAATCTATAACCAGGGCACTGTATAACCAGGGTACTGTATAAGCAGGTCACTGTATAACCAGGGCACTGTGTAAACAGGGCACTTTTTTAACCAGGGAACTTTTTAACCAGAGCATTGTATAACCAAGGCAAACTATAACCAGGGCACTGTATAACCAGGGCACTGGATAATCAGGGTACTGTATAACGAGGGTACTCTATAACCAGGGCACTCTATAACCAGGACAATCTAAAAGCACTGCACTATATAACAAGGGCACTGTAAAAACAGGGCACTCTATAACCAGGGCACAGTAGAACCAGAGCACTCTAAAACCAGGGAACAGTATAACCAGGGCAGTCTATAACCATGGGAAGTCTATAACCAGGGCACTGTATAACCAGGGCACCTTATAACCAGGGCAACTGTATAACCAGAACAGTCTAAAACCAGGGCACCCTATAACCAGGGCACTGTATAACCAGGGAACTGTATAAGCAGGGCACTATAACCAGGGCACTCTATAACCCGGGCAGTCTATAACCAGGGCACTGTATAAGCAGGGCACTGTATAACCAGGGCTGTCTATAACCAGGGCACTGTATAACCAGGGCACTATATAAGCAGGGTACTGTATAACCAGAGCACTCTATAACCAGGGCACTGTATAACCAGGGCACAAACAAGGGCACTGTATAATCAGGGCACTGTTTAACCAAGACACTGTGTAACCAGGGCACCCTATAACCAGGGCAATGTATAACCAGGGCACTGAGTAACCAGGGCACCCTATAGCCAGGGCACTGTATAACCAGGGCACTGTATAACCAGGGCTCTGTATAATGAGGGCACTCTATAACCAGGGCACTGTATAACCAGGGCACTCCATAATCAGGGCACCCTATAACCAGGGCGCCCTATATCCAGGACATTGTAAAACCAGTGCATTGTATAATCAGGGCTTTCTATAACTAGGGCACTGTACAACCAGGGCACTACATAACCAGGACACTGTGTAACCAGGGCACCCTATAACCAGGGCACTGTGTAACAAGGGCACTCTATAATCAGGGCACCGTATAACCAGGGCACTCTATAACCAGGGCACTGTATAACCAGGGCACTGTATAACCAGAGCACCCTATAACCAGGGCACCCTATAACCACGGCAATCTATAACCAGGGCACTGTAGAACGAGAGCACTCTATAACCAGGGCACTGGATAATCAGGGTACTGTATAACCAGGGTACTCTATAACCAGGGCACTCTATAACCAGGACAATCGAAAAGCAGTGCACTGTATAACCAGGGCATTGTAAAAACAGGTCACTCTATAACGAGGGCACTGTATAACCAGGGCACTCTATAACAGGACACCATATAAGCAGGGCACAGTATAAACAGGCCACTCTATAAACAGGCTACTGTATAACCAGAACACTCTATAACCAGGGCACTGTACAACCAGGGCACTGCATCACCAGGGCAATGTATAGCCAGGGCACTGTTTAATCAGGACACCCTAGAACCAGGGCACTGTATAAACAGGACACAAACCAGGGCACTGTATAATCAGGCCACTGTTTAACCAAGACAGTGTGACACCAGGGCACTGTATAACCAGGGCACTGTATAACCAGCACGCTGTATAACCAGGACACTGTGTAACCAGGGCACCCTATAACCAGGGCACTGTATAACCAGTGCACTGTATAACCAGGGCACTGTATAACCAGGGCACTGTATAATGAGGGCAGTCTATAACCAGGGCACTGTATAACCAGAGCACTCCATAACCAGGGCACCCTAGATCCAGGACATTGTAAAACCAGGGCACTGTATAATCAGGGCTTTCTATAACTAGAGAACTGTATAATCAGGGCACTGTATAACCAGGACACTGTGTAACCAGGGCACCATATAACCAGAGCACCCTATAACCAGGGCACCCTATAACCAGGGCACCCTATAACCAGGACATTGCAAAACCAGGGCACTGTATAATCAGGGCTTTCGATAACTAGAGAACTGTATAACCAGGCCACTGTATAACCAGGACACTGTGTAACAAGGGCACCCTATAATCATGGCACCGTATAACCGGGGCACTCTATAACCAGGGCACTGTATAACCAGGGCACTGTATAACCAGAGCACCCTATAACCAGGGCACCCTATAACCAGGGCACCCTATAACCAGGGCACTCTATAACCAGCGCACTCTATAACCAGGGCACTCTATAACCAGGGCACTCCATAACCAGGGCACCCTAGATCCAGGACATTGTAAAACCAGGGCACTGTATAATCAGGGCTTTCTATAACTAGAGCACTGTATAACCAGGGCACTGTATAACCAGGACACTGTGTAACCAGGGCACCATATAACCAGGGCACTGTGTAACAAGGGCACCCTATAATCAGGGCACCGTATAACCAGGGCACTCTATAACCAGGGCACTGTATAACCAGGGCACTGTATAACCAGGGCACCCTATAACCAGGGCACCCTATAACCAGGGCACCCTATAACCAGGGCACTCTATAACCAGCGCAGTCTATAATCAGGGCACTGTATGATCAGGGTACCGTATAAGCAGGACAGTGTATAACCAGGGTACTGTGTAAACAGGGCACTTCATAACCAGGGCATTGTATAACCAGGACAATCTAAAAGCAGTGCACTGTATAACCAGGGCACTGTATAACCAGGGCACTGTATTACCTGGACACTGTGTAACCAGGGCAGCCTATGACCAGGGCACCCTATAACCAGGGCACTGTATAACCAGGGCACTGTGTAAACAGGGCACCCTTTAACAAGGGCACTGTATAACCAGGGCACTCTATAACAGGGCACCATATAAGCAGGGCACTGTAGAATGAGGGCACTTTACAACCAGGGCACTGTATAACCAGGGCACTGTATAACCAGGGCACTCCATAACTAGGGCACCCTATATCCAGGACATTGTAAAGCCAGGGCACTGTATAATCAGGGCTTTCTATAACTAGAGCACTGTATAACCAGGGCACTGTATAACCAGGACACTGTGTAACTAGGGCACCCTATAACCAGGGCACTGTGTAACAAGGGCACCCTATAATCAGGGCACCATATAACCAGGGCACTCTATAACCAGGGCACTGTATAGCCAGGGCACTGTATAACCAGAGCACCCTATAACCAGGGCGCCCTATAACCAGGGCACCCTATAACCAGGGCACTCTATAACCAGGGTACCGTATAAGCAGGACACTGTATAACCAGGGTACTGTATAAACAGGGCACTCTTTAACCAGGGCACTTTATAACCAGGGCATTGTATAACCAGGCCAATCTAAAAGCAGTGCACTGTATAACCAGGGCACTGTATTACCTGGACACTGTGTAACCAGGGCACCCTTTGACCAGGGCACCCGATAACCAGGGCACTGTATAACCAGGGCACTTTTGTAACCAGGGCATCCTATAACGAGGGCACCATATAAGCAGGGCACAGTTTAAACAGGGCACTCTTTAACCAGGGCACTTTATAACCAGGGCATTGTATAACCAGGCCAATCTAAAAGCAGTGCACTGTATAACCAGGGCTCTGTAAAAACAGGGCACTTTATAACCAGGACACAGTATAACCAGAGCACTCTAAAACCAGGACACTGTACAAACAGGGCACAGTATAACCTGGACACTGCATAACCAGGGCACAGTAGAACCAGAGCGCTCTAAAACCAGGGAACAGTATAACCAGGGCAGTCCATAACCATGGGCAATCTATAACCAGGGCACTGTATAACCAGGGCACCTTATAACCAGGGCACTGTATAACCAGAGCAGTCTAAAACCAGGGTACCATATAACCAGGGCACTGTATAACAGTGAACTGTATAACCAGGGCACTATAACCAGGGCACTGTATAACCAGGGCACTGTATTACCTGGACACTGTGTAACCAGGGCACCCTATGACCAGGGCACCCGATAAACAGGGCACTGTATAACCAGGGAACTTTTGTAACCAGAGCACCGTATAATGAGGGCACTGTATAACCAGGGCACTCTATAACAGGGCACCATATAAGCAGAGCACAGTATAAACAGGGCACTCTATAACCAGGCTACTGTATAACCAGAGCACTCTATAACCAGGGCACTGTACAACCAGGGCAGTGCATCACCAGGGCAATGTATAGCCAGGACACTGTTTAACCAGGACACCCTAGAACCAGGGCACTGTATAAACTGGACTCTGTGTAACCAGGGCACCCTATAACCAGGGTACTTGATAACCAGGGCAATGTATAAACAGGGCACTCTATCAACAGGGTATTTGATAAACAGGACAATGTATAACCAGGGCACCCGTTAACCAGGGCACTGTGTAACTAGGTCACTGTATATCCAGGGCACTCTATAATCAGGATGCTGTACAACCACGGCACTCTATAACCAGGGCACTGTATAATCACGGCACTCTATAACCAGGGCACTGTATAACCAGGGCACTGTATAAACAGGGCACTGTATAAACAGGGCACTCTATAACCAGGGCATCCTGTAACCAGGGCACTCTATAACCAGGGCATTATATAAGAAGGCACTGTATAACCAGGGCACTGTATAACCAGTGCACTGTATAACCAGGGCATTCTATAACCAGGGTACTGTATAATCAGGACACTCAATAACCATGGCATTGTTTAACCAGGGCACTCTATAACCAGGGCAGTCTATAACCAGGGCATTGTATAATCAGGGCATTCTATAACCAGAGCATTGTATAACCAGGGCACTCTATAACCACGGCACTCTATAACCAGGACACTGTGTAACCAGGGCACTGCATAAACAGGGCACCGTATAACCATGGCACTGTATAACCAGTGCACTGTATAATCAGGGCACTGTATAACCAGCTCGCTGTATAACCAGTGCACTCTATAAACTGGACACTTTATAACCAGTGCATTTTATAACCAGGGCACTGTATAAACAGGGCACTCTATAACCAGGGCACTCTATAACCAGGGCACCCTGTAAACAGGGCACTGTATATCCAGGACATCCTATAATCATGGCACTGTATAACCATGGCTGTGTTTAACCAGGAAACCCTATAACCAGGGCACTGTATAACCAGGTCACTCTATAACCAGGTCACTCTATAACCAGGGCACACTATAACCAGGGCATTATATGAGAAGGCACTGTATAACCAGGGCACTGTATAACCAGTGCACTGTATTACCAGGGCATTCTATAACCAGGGTACTGTATAACCAGGGCACTCAATAACCATGGCATTGTTTAACCAGGGCACTCTATAACCAGGGCAGTCTATAACCAGGGCATTGTATAATCAGGGCATTCTATAACCAGAGCATTGTATAACCAGGGCACTCTATAATCATGGCACTCTATAACCAGGACACTGTGTAACCAGGGCACTGCATAAACAGGGCACCGTATAACCATGGCACTGTATAACCAGTGCACTGTATAACCAGGGCATTGCTTAACCAGGGCACTGTGTAACAATGGCACGCTATAACGAGGGCACTGTATAAACAGGGTACTCTATAACCAGGTCACTCTATAACCAGGACATTCTATAACTAGGGCACTGTATAACCAGGGCAGTGTATAACCAGGGCAAAGTATAACCAGGGTACTGTATAACCAGGTCACTCTATAAGCAGGGCACTGTATAACCAGGGCACTCAATAACCAGGACATTCTATAACCAGGGCACTGTATAACCAGGGCACTGAATGACCAGAGCACTCTATAACCAGGGCACGGTGTAACCAGGGCATTGTATAACCAGGGCACTGAATAACCAGGGCACTGTATAACCAGGGCATTGCTTAACCAAGTCACTCTATAACCAGGGCATTCTATAACTAGGGCACTGTATAACCAGGGCAGTGTATAACCAGGGCAAAGTATAACCAGTGTACTGTTTAACCAGGTCACTCTATAAGCAGGGCACTGTATAACCAGGGCACTCAATAACCAGGACATTCTATACCAGGGCACTGTATAACCAGGGCACTGAATAACCAGGGTACTCTATAACCAGGGCACTCTATAACCAGGGCACCCTGTAACCAGGGCACTGTATATCCAGGAGACCCTATAATCATGGCACTGTATAACCATTGCTGTGTATAACCAGGTCACTCTATAACCAGGTCACTCTATAACCAGGGCACTCTATAACCAGGGCACTCAATAACCAGGACATTCTATAACCACGGCACTGTATAACCAGGGCGCTGAATGACCAGGGCACTCTCTAACGAGGGCACGGTGTAACCAGGGCATTGTATAACCAGGGCACTGAATAACCAGGGCACTGTATAACCAGGGCATTGCTTAACCAGGTCACTCTATAACCAGGGCATTCTATAACTAGGGCACTGTATAACCAGGGCAGTGTAGAACCAGGACAAAGTACATCCAGGGTACTGTATAACCAGGTCACTCTATAAGCAGGGCACTGTATAACCAGGGCATTCAATAACCAGGACATTCTATAACCAGGGCAGTGTATAACCAGGGCACTGAATAACCAGGGCACTCAATAACGAGGGCACGGTGTAACCAGGGCACTGAATAACCAGGGCACTGTATAACCAGGGCATTGCTTAAGCAGGTCACTCTATAACCAGGGCATTCTATAACTAGGGCACTGTATAACCAGGGCAGTGTATAACCAGGGCAAAGTGTATAACCAGGTCACTCTATAAGCAGGGCACTGTATAACCAGGACATTCTATAACGAGGGGACTGTATAATCAGGGCACTGTATAACCAGGGCACTCAATAACCAGGACATTCTATACCAGGGCACTGTATAACCAGGGCACTGAATAACCAGGGTACTCTATAACCAGGGCACGGTGTAACCAGGGCATTGTATAATCAGGGCACTGAATAACCAGGGCACTGTATAACCAGGGCATTGCTTAACCAGGTCACTCTATAACCAGGGCATTCTATAACTAGGGCACTGTATAACCAGGGCAGTGTATAACCAGGACAAAGTACAACCAGGGTACTGTATAACCAGGTCACTCTATAAGCAGGGCACTGTATAACCAGGGCATTCAATAACCAGGACATTCTATAACCAGGGCACTGTATAACCAGGGCAGTGTATAACCAGGGCAAAGTGTATAACCAGGGCAAAGTATAACCAGGGTACTGTATAACCAGGTCACTCTATAAGCAGGGCACCATATAAGCAGGGCACAGTATAAGCAGGGCACAGTATAAGCAGGGCACTCTATAACCAGGCTACTGTATAACCAGGGAACCCTATAACCAGGGCACTTTATAAACAGGACTCTGTGTAACCAGGGCACCCTATAACCAGGGTACTTGATAACCAGGGCAATGTATAACCAGGGCACTCTATAAACAGGGCACTGTATAACCAGGTCACTGTATATCCAGGGCACTCTATAACCAGGATGCTGTATAACCACGGCACTCTATAACCAGGGCACTGTATAATCACGGCACTCTATAACCAGGGCACTGTATAACCATGGCACTGTATAACCAGGGCACTCTGTAACCAGGGCACTGTATAACCAGGGCACTGTATAACCAGGGCACTGTATAACCAGGGCACTCAGTAACCAGGGCACTGTATAATCACGGCAGTCTATAACCAGGGCACTGTATAACCAGGGCACTGTATAACCAGGGCACTCTGTAACCAGGGCACTGTATAACCAGGGCACTCTATAACCAGGGCACTGTATAATCAGGGCACTGTGTAACAAGGGCACTGTGTATCCAGGGCACTCTTTAGTCAGGGAACTGTATAACAAGGGCACTCTACAATCAGGGCACACTACAACCAGGGCACGGTATAAAGGCTACTGTATAAGCAGGGCACTGTATAACCAGGGCTCTGAATAATCTTGGCACTCTATAACCGCGGCACTGTATAAACAGGGCACTTTGTAAACAGGGCACTCTATAACCAGGGCGCTGTATAACCAGGGCACTGAATAAACAGGGTACTGTATAACCGGGACACTCTATAACCAGGGCACTGTATAACCAGGGCACAGTACAGCAAGGGCACTCTATAACCAGGGTATTGTATCACCAGGGCACTATATAAGCAGGGTACTGTATAACCAGAGCAGTCGATAACCAGGGCACTGTGTAACCAGGGCACCCTATAACCAGGGCACTGTATAACCAGGGCATTGCTTAACCAGGGCACTGTGTAACAATGGCACATTATAACCAGGGCACTGTATAAACAGGGTACTCTATAACCAGGTCACTCTATAAGCAGGGCACTGTATAACCAGGGCACTCAATAACCAGGACATTCTATAACCAGGGCACTGAATAAACAGGGCACAGAATGAACAGGGCACTCTATAACCAGGGCACGGTGTAACGAGGGCATTGTATAACCAGGGCACTGAATAACCAGGGCACTGTATAACAAGGGCATTGCTTAACCAGGTCACTCTATAACCAGGGCATTCTATAACTAGGGCACTGTATAACCAGGGCAGTGTATAACCAGGGCAAAGTATAACCAGTGTACTGTTTAACCAGGTCACTCTATAAGCAGGGCACTGTATAACCAGGGCATTCAATAACCAGGACATGATATACCAGGGCACTGTATAACCAGGGCACTGAATAACCAGGGTACTCTATAACCAGGGCACTCTATAACCAGGGCACCCTGTAACCAGGGCACTGTATATCCAGGACACACTATAATCATGGCACTGTATAACCATGGCTGTGTATAACCAGGTCACTCTATAACCAGGTCACTCTATAACCAGGGCACTCTATAACCAGGTCACTCTATAACCAGGGCACACTATAACCAGGGCATTATATATGAAGGCACTGTATAACCAGGGCACTGTATAACCAGTGCACTGTATTACCAGGGCATTCTATAACCAGGGTACTGTATAACCAGGGCACTCAATAACCATGGCATTGTTTAACCAGGGCACTCTATAACCAGGGCAGTCTATAACCAGGGCATTGTATAATCAGGGCATTCTATAACCAGAGCATTGTATAACCAGGGCACTCTATAACCATGGCACTCTATAACCAGGACACTGTGTAACCAGGGATCTGCATAAACAGGGCACCGTATAACCATGGCACTGTATAACCAGTGCACTGTATAACCAGGGCATTGCTTAACCAGGGCACTGTGTCACAATGGCACGCTATAACCAGGGCACTGTATAAACAGGGTACTCTATAACCAGGTCACTTTATAAATAGGACATTCTATAACTAGGGCACTGTATAAACAGGGCAGTGTATAACTAGGACAAAGTATAACCAGGGTACTGTATAACCAGGTCACTCTATAAGCAGGGCACTGTATAACCAGGGCACTCAATAACCAGGACATTCTATAACTAGGGCACTGTATAACCAGGGCACTGAATGACCAGGGCACTGAATGACCAGGGCACGGTGTAACCAGGGCATTGTATAACCAGGGCACTGAATAACCAGGGCACTGTATAACCAGGGCATTGCTTAACCAGGTCACTCTATAACCAGGGCATTCTATAACTAGGGCACTGTATAACCAGGGCAGTGTATAACCAGGGCAAAGTATAACCAGTGTACTGTTTAACCAGGTCACTCTATAAGCAGGGCGCTGTATAACCAGGGCACTCAATAACCAGGACATTCTATACCAGGGCACTAATAACCAGGGCACTGAATAACCAGGGCACTGTATAACCAGGGCATTGCTTAAGCAGGTCACTCTATAACCAGGGCACTGTATATCCAGGACACCCTATAATCATGGCACTGTATAACCGTGGCTGTGTATAACCAGGTCACTCTATAACCAGGGCACTCTATAACCAGGGCACTCTATAACCAGGGCATTATATAAGAAGGCACTCTATAACCAGGGCACTATATAACCAGGGCATTCTATAACCAGGGTACTGTATAACCAGGGCACTCAATAACCATGGCATTGTTTAACCAGGGCACTCTATAACCATGGCATTCTATAACTAGGGCACTGTATAACCAGGGCAGTGTATAACCAGGACAAAGTACAACCAGGGTACTGTATAACCAGGTCACTCTATAAGCAGGGCACTGTATAACCAGGGCATTCAATAACCAGGACATTCTATAACCAGGGCACTGTATAACCAGGGCAGTGTATAACCAGGGCAAAGTGTATAACCAGGGCAAAGTATAACCAGGGTACTGTATAACCAGGTCACTCTATAAGCAGGGCACCATATAAGCAGGGCACAGTATAAGCAGGGCACAGTATAAGCAGGGCACTCTATAACCAGGGCACTTTATAAACAGGACTCTGTGTAACCAGGGCACCCTATAACCAGGGTACTTGATAACCAGGGCAATGTATAACCAGGGCACTCTATAAACAGGGCACTGTATAACCAGGTCACTGTATATCCAGGGCACTCTATAACCAGGATGCTGTATAACCACGGCACTCTATAACCAGGGCACTGTATAATCACGGCACTCTATAACCAGGGCACTGTATAACCATGGCACTGTATAACCAGGGCACTCTGTAACCAGGGCACTGTATAACCAGGGCACTGTATAACCAGGGCACTCAGTAACCAGGGCACTGTATAATCACGGCAGTCTATAACCAGGGCACTGTATAACCAGGGCACTGTATAACCAGGGCACTCTGTAACCAGGGCACTGTATAACCAGGGCACTCTATAACCAGGGCACTGTATAATCAGGGCACTGTGTAACAAGGGCACTGTGTATCCAGGGCACTCTTTAGTCAGGGAACTGTATAACAAGGGCACTCTACAATCAGGGCACACTACAACCAGGGCACGGTATAAAGGCTACTGTATAAGCAGGGCACTGTATAACCAGGGCTCTGAATAATCTTGGCACTCTATAACCGCGGCACTGTATTAACACGGCACTTTGTAAACAGGGCACTCTATAACCAGGGCGCTGTATAACCAGGGCACTGAATAAACACGGTACTGTATAACCGGGACACTCTATAACCAGGGCACTGTATAACCAGGGCACAGTACAGCAAGGGCACTCTATAACCAGGGTATTGTATCACCAGGGCACTATATAAGCAGGGTACTGTATAACCAGAGCAGTCGATAACCAGGGCACTGTGTAACCAGGGCACCCTATAACCAGGGCACTGTATAACCAGGGCATTGCTTAACCAGGGCACTGTGTAACAATGGCACACTATAACCAGGGCACTGTATAAACAGGGTACTCTATAACCAGGTCACTCTATAAGCAGGGCACTGTATAACCAGGGCACTCAATAACCAGGACATTCTATAACCAGGGCACTGAATAAACAGGGCACAGAATGAACAGGGCACTCTATAACCAGGGCACGGTGTAACGAGGGCATTGTATAACCAGGGCACTGAATAACCAGGGCACTGTATAACCAGGGCATTGCTTAACCAGGTCACTCTATAACCAGGGCATTCTATAACTAGGGCACTGTATAACCAGGGCAGTGTATAACCAGGGCAAAGTATAACCAGTGTACTGTTTAACCAGGTCACTCTATAAGCAGGGCACTGTATAACCAGGGCATTCAATAACCAGGACATTATATACCAGGGCACTGTATAACCAGGGCACTGAATAACCAGGGTACTCTATAACCAGGGCACTCTATAACCAGGGCACCCTGTAACCAGGGCACTGTATATCCAGGACACCCTATAATCATGGCACTGTATAACCATGGCTGTGTATAACCAGGTCACTCTATAACCAGGTCACTCTATAACCAGGTCACTCTATAACCAGGGCACACTATAACCAGGGCATTATATATGAAGGCACTGTATAACCAGGGCACTGTATAACCAGTGCACTGTATTACCAGGGCATTCTATAACCAGGGTACTGTATAACCAGGGCACTCAATAACCATGGCATTGTTTAACCAGGGCACTCTATAACCAGGGCAGTCTATAACCAGGGCATTGTATAATCAGGGCATTCTATAACCAGAGCATTGTATAACCAGGGCACTCTATAACCATGGCACTCTATAACCAGGACACTGTGTAACCAGGGATCTGCATAAACAGGGCACCGTATAACCATGGCACTGTATAACCAGTGCACTGTATAACCAGGGCATTGCTTAACCAGGGCACTGTGTAACAATGGCACGCTATAACCAGGGCACTGTATAAACAGGGTACTCTATAACCAGGTCACTTTATAACCAGGACATTCTATAACTAGGGCACTGTATAAACAGGGCAGTGTATAACTAGGACAAAGTATAACCAGGGTACTGTATAACCAGGTCACTCTATAAGCAGGGCACTGTATAACCAGGGCACTCAATAACCAGGACATTCTATAACTAGGGCACTGTATAACCAGGGCACTGAATGACCAGGGCACTCTATAACCAGGGCACGGTGTAACCAGGGCATTGTATAACCAGGGCACTGAATAACCAGGGCACTGTATAACCAGGGCATTGCTTAACCAGGTCACTCTATAACCAGGGCATTCTATAACTAGGGCACTGTATAACCAGGGCAGTGTATAACCAGGGCAAAGTATAACCAGTGTACTGTTTAACCAGGTCACTCTATAAGCAGGGCGCTGTATAACCAGGGCACTCAATAACCAGGACATTCTATATCAGGGCACTAATAACCAGGGCACTGAATAACCAGGGCACTGTATAACCAGGGCATTGCTTAAGCAGGTCACTCTATAACCAGGGCACTGTATATCCAGGACACCCTATAATCATGGCACTGTATAACCGTGGCTGTGTATAACCAGGTCACTCTATAACCAGGTCACTCTATAACCAGGGCACTCTATAACCAGTGCACTCTATAACCAGGGCATTATATAAGAAGGCACTCTATAACCAGGGCACTATATAACCAGGGCATTCTATAACCAGGGTACTGTATAACCAGGGCACTCAATAACCATGGCATTGTTTAACCAGGGCACTCTATAACCATGGCAGTCTATAACCAGGGCATTGTATAATCAGGGCATTCTATAACCAGAGCATTGTATAACCAGAGAACTCTATAACCACGGCACTCTATAACCAGGACACTGTGTAACCAGGGCACTGCATAAACAGGGCACCGTATAACCATGGCACTGTATAACCAGTGCACTGTATAACCAGGGCATTGCTTAACCAGGGCACTGTATAACCAGGGCACTCTATAACCAGGGCACTGTATAAACAGGGTACTCTATAACCAGGTCACTCTATAACCAAGACATTCTATAACTAGGGCACTGTATAACCAGGGCAGTGTATAACCAGGGCAAAGTATAACCAGGGTACTGTATAACCAGGTCACTCTATAAGCAGGGCACTGTATAACCAGGGCACTCAATAACCAGGACATTCTATAACCACGGCACTGTATGACCAGGGCACTCTATAACCAGGACATTCTATAACCACGGCACTGTATAACCAGGGCACTCAATAACCAGGACATTCTATAACCACGGCACTGTATGACCAGGGCACTCTATAACGAGGGCACGGTGTAACCAGGGCATTGTATAACCAGGGCACTGTATAACCTGGGCATTGCTTAACCAGGTCACTCTATAACCAGGGCATTCTATAACTAGGGCACTGTATAACCAGGGCAGTGTATAACCAGGGCAAAGTATAACCAGTGTACTGTTTAACCAGGTCACTCTATAAGCAGGGCACTGTATAACCAGGGCATTCAATAACCAGGACATTATATACCAGGGCACTGTATAACCAGGGCACTGAATAACCAGGGTACTCTATAACCAGGGCACTCTATAACCAGGGCACCCTGTAACCAGGGCACTGTATATCCAGGACACCCTATAATCATGGCACTGTATAACCATGGCTGTGTATAACCAGGTCACTCTATAACCAGGTTACTCTATAACCAGGACACTCTATAACCAGGTCACTCTATAACCAGGGCACACTATAACCAGGGCATTATATATGAAGGCACTGTATAACCAGGGCACTGTATAACCAGTGCACTGTATTACCAGGGCATTCTATAACCAGGGTACTGTATAACCAGGGCACTCAATAACCATGGCATTGTTTAACCAGGGCACTCTATAACCAGGGCAGTCTATAACCAGGGCATTGTATAAACAGGGCATTCTATAACTAGAGCATTGTATAACCAGGGCACTCTATAACCACGGCACTCTATAACCAGGACACTGTGTAACCAGGGATCTGCATAAACAGGGCACCGTATAACCATGGCACTGTATAACCAGTGCACTGTATAACCAGGGCATTGCTTAACCAGGGCACTGTGTAACAAGGGCACGCTATAACCAGGGCACTGTATAAACAGGGTACTCTATAACCAGGTCACTTTATAACCAGGGCATTCTATAACTAGGGCACTGTATAAACAGGGCAGTGTATAACTAGGACAAAGTATAACCAGGGTACTGTATAACCAGGTCACTCTATAAGCAGGGCACTGTATAACCAAGGCACTCAATAACCAGGACATTCTATAACTAGGGCACTGTATAACCAGGGCACTGAATGACCAGGGCACTCTATAACCAGGGCACGGTGTAACCAGGGCATTGTATAACCAGGGCACTGAATAACCAGGGTACTCTATAACCAGGGCACTCTATAACCAGGGCACCCTGTAACCAGGGCACTGTATATCCAGGACACCCTATAATCATGGCACTGTATAACCATGGCTGTGTATAACCAGGTCACTCTATAACCAGGTCACTCTATAACCAGGGCACTCTATAACCAGGGCACTCTATAACCAGGGCATTATATAAGAAGGCACTGTATAACCAGGGCACTGTATAACCAGTGCACTATATAACCAGGGCATTCTATAACCAGGGTACTGTATAACCAGGGCACTCAATAACCATGGCATTGTTTAACCAGGGCACTCTATAACCATGGCAGTCTATAACCAGGGCATTGTATAATCAGGGCATTCTATAACCAGAGCATTGTATAACCAGAGAACTCTATAACCACGGCACACTATAACCAGGACACTGTGTAACCAGGGCACTGCATAAACAGGGCACCGTATAACCATGGCACTGTATAACCAGTGCACTGTATAACCAGGGCATTGCTTAACCAGGGCACTGTATAACCAGGGCACTCTATAACCAGGGCACTGTATAAACAGGGTACTCTATAACCAGGTCACTCTATAACCAAGACATTCTATAACTAGGACACTGTATAACTAGGGCAGTATATAACCAGGGCAAAGTATAACCAGGGTACTGTATAACCAGGTCACTCTATAAGCAGGGCACTGTATAACCAGGGCACTCAATAACCAGGACATTCTATAACGAGGGCACTGTATAACCAGGGCACTGAATGACCAGGGCACTCTATAACGAGGGCACGGTGTAACCAGGGCATTGTATAACCAGGGCACTGAATAACCAGGGCACTGTATAACCAGGGCATTGCTTAACCAGGTCACTCTATAACCAGGGCATTCTATAACTAGGGCACTGTATAACCAGGGCAGTGTATAACCAGGACAAAGTACAACCAGGGTACTGTATAACCAGGTCACTCTATAAGCAGGGCACTGTATAACCAGGGCACTCAATAACCAGGACATTCTATAACCAGGGCAGTGTATAACCAGGGCACTGAATAACCAGGGCACTCAATAACGAGGGCACGGTGTAACCAGGGCACTGAATAACCACGGCACTGTATAACCAGGGCATTGCTTAAGCAGGTCACTCTATAACCAGGGCATTCTATAACTAGGGCACTGTATAACCAGGGCAGTGTATAACCAGGGCAAAGTATAACCAGGGTACTGTATAACCAGGTCACTGTATAAGCAGGGCACTGTATAACCAGGGCACTCAATAACCAGGACATTCTATAACCAGGGCAGTGTATAACCAGGGCACTGAATAACCAGGGCACTCAATAACGAGGGCACGGTGTAACCAGGGCACTGAATAACCACGGCACTGTATAACCAGGGCATTGCTTAAGCAGGTCACTCTATAACCAGGGCATTCTATAACTAGGGCACTGTATAACCAGGGCAGTATATAACCAGGGCAAAGTATAACCAGGGTACTGTATAACCAGGTCACTCTATAAGCAGGGCACTGTATAACCAGGGCACTCAATAACCAGGACATTCTATAACGAGGGCACTGTATAATCAGGGCACTGTATAACCAGGGCACTCTATAAACAGGGCACTATATAAACAGGGCACTGTATAACCAGGGTTCTGCACAACCAGGAAACCCTATAACCAGGGCACTGTATAACCAGGGCACTGTATAAGCAGGGCACTGTATAACCAGGACTGTCTTTAACCAGGGCACTGTATAACCAGGGAACTGTATTACCTGGACACTGTGTAACCAGGGCACCCTATGACCAGGGCACCCTATAACCAGGGCACTGTATAACCAGGGCACTGTGTAACCAGGGCACCCTATAACGAGGGCACTGTATAAGCAGGGCACTCTACAACAGGGCACCATATAAGCAGGGCACAGTATAAGCAGGGCACTCTATAACCAGGCTACTGTATAACCAGAGCACTCTATAACCAGGGCGCTGTACAACCAGAGCACTGCATCACCAGGGCAATGTATAGCCAGGGCACTGTTTAACCAGGACACCCTGGAACCAGGGCACTGTATAAACAGGACTCTGTGTAACCAGGGCACCCTATAACCAGGATACTTGATAACCAGGGCAATGTATAACCAGGGCACTCTATAAACAGGGTATTTGATAACCTGGACAATGTTTAACCAGGGCACCCTTTAACCAGGGCACTGCATAACCAGGTCACTGTATATCCAGGGCACTCTATAACCAGGATGCTGTATAACCACGGCACTCTATAACCAGGGCACTGTATAATCACGGCACTCTATAACCAGGGCACTGTATAACCATGGCACTGTATAACCAGGGCACTCTGTAACCAGGGCACTGTATAACCAGGGCACTGTATAACCAGGGCACTGTATAACCATGGCACTCTGTAACCAGGGCACTGTATAACCAGGGCACTGTATAACCAGGGCACTCTATAACCAGGGCACTGTATAATCAGGGCACTGTGTAACACGGGCACTGTGTAGCCAGGGCACTCTTTAGTCAGGGAACTGTATAACAAGGGCACTCTACAACCAGGGCACTGTATAACCAGGGCACTGTATTACCAGGGCACTGTATAACCAGGGCACTGTATAACCAGGGCACTGTATAACCAGGGCACTGTATAACCAGGGCACTGTATAACCAGGGCACTCTGTAACCAGGGCACTGTATTACCAGGGCACTGTATAACCAGGGCACTGTATAACCAGGGCACTGTATAACCAGGGCACTCTATAACCAGGGCACTGTATAATCAGGGCACTGTGTAACACGGGCACTGTGTAGCCAGGGCACTCTTTAGTCAGGGAACTGTATAACAAGGGCACTCTACAACCAGGGCACACTACAACCAGGGCACGGTATAACCAGGCTACTGTATAAGCAGGGCACTGGATAACCAGGGCACTGCATAAACAGGGCACTGTATAACCATGGCACTCTGTAACCAGGGCACTGTATAACCAGGGCACTGTATAACCAGGGCACTCTATAACCAGGGCACTGTATAATCAGGGCACTGTGTAACACGGGCACTGTGTAGCCAGGGCACTCTTTAGTCAGGGAACTGTATAACAAGGGCACTCTACAACCAGGGCACACTACAACCAGGGCACGGTATAACCAGGCTACTGTATAAGCAGGGCACTGGATAACCAGGGCACTGCATAAACAGGGCACTGTATAACCAGGGCATTTTGTAAACAGGGCTCTGAATAATCTTGGCACTCTATAACCGCGGCACTGTATAAACAGGGCACTTTGTAAACAGGGCACTCTATAACCAGGGCGCTGTATAACCAGGGCACTAAATAAACAGGGTACTGTATAACCGGGACACTCTATAACCAGGGCACTGTATAACCAGGGCACAGTACAGCAAGGGCACTCTATAACCAGGGTATTGTATCACCAGGGCACTATATAAGCAGGGTACTGTATAACCAGAGCACTCGATAATCAGGGCACTGTGTAACCAGGGCACCCTATAACCAGGGCACTGAATAACCAGGGCACTCAATAACGAGGGAACAGTGTAACCAGGGCACTGAATAACCAGGGCACTGTATAACCAGGGCATTGCTTAAGCAGGTCACTCTATAACCAGGGCATTCTATAACTAGGGCACTGTATAACCAGGGCAGTGTATAACCAGGGCAAAGTATAACCAGGGTACTGTATAACCAGGTCACTCTATAAGCAGGGCACGGTATAACCAGGGCACTCAATAACCAGGACATTCTATAACGAGGGCACTGTATAATCAGGGCACTGTATAACCAGGGCACTCTATAAACAGGGCACTATATACACAGGGCACTGTATAACCAGGGCTCTGCACAACCAGGGAACCCTATAACCAGGGCACTGTATAACCAGGGCACTGTATAAGCAGGGCACTGTATAACCAGGGCTGTCTATAACCAGGGCACTGTATAACCAGGGCACTGTATTACCTGGACACTGTGTAACCAGGGCACCCTATGACCAGGGCACCCTATAACCAGGGCACTGTATAACCAGGGCACTGTGTAACCAGGGCACCCTATAACGAGGGCACTGTATAAGCAGGGCACTCTATAACAGGGCACCATATAAGCAGGGCACAGTATAAGCAGGGCACTCTATAACCAGGCTACTGTATAACCAGAGCACTCTATAACCAGGGCACTGTACAACCAGAGCACTGCATCACCAGGGCAATGTATAGCCAGGGCACTGTTTAACCAGGACACCCTGGAACCAGGGCACTGTATAAACAGGACTCTGTGTAACCAGGGCACCCTATAACCAGGGTATTTGATAACCAGAGCACTGTATAACCAGGGCACTGTGTAACCAGGGCACCCTATAACGAAGGCACTGTATAAGCAGGGCACTCTATAACAGGGCACCATATAAGCAGGGCACAGTATAAGCAGGGCACTCTATAACCAGGCTACTGTATAACCAGAGCACTCTATAACCAGGGCACTGTACAACCAGAGCACTGCATCACCAGGGCAATGTATAGCCAGGGCACTGTTTAACCAGGACACCCTGGAACCAGGGCACTGTATAAACAGGACTCTGTGTAACCAGGGCACCCTATAACCAGGGTATTTGATAACCAGGACAATGTTTAACCAGGGCATCCTTTAACCAGGGCACTGTATAACCAGGTCACTGTATATCCAGGGCACTCTATAACCAGGATGCTGAATAACCACGGCACTCTATAACCAGGGCACTGTATAATCATGGCACTCTATAACCAGGGCACTGTATAAACAGGGCACTGTATAACCAGGGCACTCTGTAACCAGGGCACTGTATAATCACGGCACTCTATAACCAGGGCACTGTATAACCAGGGCACTGTATAACCAGGGCACTCTGTAACCAGGGCACTGTATTACCAGGGCACTGTATAACCAGGGCACTGTATAACCAGGGCACTCTGTAACCAGGGCACTGTATTACCAGGGCACTGTATAACCAGGGCACTGTATAACCAGGGCACTGTATTACCAGGGCACTGTATAACCAGGGCACTGTATAACCAGGGCACTGTATAACCAGGGCACTGTATAACCAGGGCACTCTGTAACCAGGGCACTGTATTACCAGGGCACTGTATAACCAGGGCACTGTATAACCAGGGCACTCTATAACCAGGGCACTGTATAATCAGGGCACTGTGTAACACGGGCACTGTGTAGCCAGGGCACTCTTTAGTCAGGGAACTGTATAACAAGGGCACTCTACAACCAGGGCACACTACAACCAGGGCACGGTATAACCAGGCTACTGTATAAGCAGGGCACTGGATAACCAGGGCACTGCATAAACAGGGCACTGTATAACCAGGGCATTTTGTAAACAGGGCTCTGAATAATCTTGGCACTCTATAACCGCGGCACTGTATAAACAGGGCACTTTGTAAACAGGGCACTCTATAACCAGGGCGCTATATAACCAGGGCACTAAATAAACAGGGTACTGTATAACCGGGACACTCTATAACCAGGGCACTGTATAACCAGGGCACAGTACAGCAAGGGCACTCTATAACCAGGGTATTGTATCACCAGGGCACTATATAAGCAGGGTACTGTATAACCAGAGCACTCGATAACCAGGGCACTGTGTAACCAGGGCACTCTATAACCAGGGCACTGTATAACCAGGGCACTGTATAACCAGGGCACTGTATAATGAGGGCACTCTATAAACAGGGCACTATATAACCAGGGCACTGTATAACCAGGGCTCTGCACAACCAGGGAACCCTATAACCAGGGCACTGTATAACCAGGGCACTGTATAAGCAGGACACTGTATAACCAGGGCACAATACAGCAAGGGCACTCTATAACCAGGGTATTGTATCACCAGGGCACTGTATAAGCAGGATACTGTATAACCAGAGCACTCGATAACCAGGGCACTGTATAACCAGGACACAAACCAGGGCACTGTATAAGCAGGGCACTGGTTAACCAATACACGGTGACACCAGGGCACTGTATAACCAGCGCACTGTATAACCAGCGAGCTTTATAACCAGGACACTGTGTAACCAGGGCACTGTATAACCAGGTCACTCTATAAGCAGGGCACTGGATAACCAGGGCACTCAATAACCAGGACATTCTATAACCAGGGCACTGTATAACCAGGGCACTGAATGACCAGGGCACTCTATAACGAGGGCACGGTGTAACCAGGGCATTGTATAACCAGGGCACTGAATAACCAGGGCAGTGTATAACCAGGGCATTGCTTAACCAGGTCACTCTATAACCAGGGCATTCTATAACTAGGGCACTGTATAACCAGGGCAGTGTATAACCAGGGCAAAGTATAACCAGGGTACTGTATAACCATGGCTCTGTATAACCAGGGAACCCTATAACCAGAGCACTGTATAACCAGGGCGCTGAATAACCAGGGCACGTATAACCAGGGCACTCTATAACCAGGGCACTCTATAACCAGGGCACTGTGTAACCAGTGCACCCTATAACCATGGCATTGTAGAACCAGGGCACTGTATAACCAGGGCACTGTTTAACCAGGGCACTGTTTAACCAGGGCACTCTATAACCAGGGCACTGTGTAACCAGTGCACTCTATAACCATGGCATTGTAGAACCAGGGCACTGTATAACCAAGGCACTGTTTAACCATGGCACTGTATAACCAGGCCACTGTATAACCAGGGCACTCTATAACCAGGGCACTATATAACCAGGGCACTATATAACCAGGGAACTGTATAACCAGAGTACTGTGTAACCAGGGCACTGTATAACCAGGGCTCTGCATAACCAGGGAACCCTATAACCAGGGCACTGTATAACCAGGGCACTGAATAACCAGGGCACGTATACCCAGGGCACTGTATAACCAGGGCACTCTATCACCAGATCTCTCTATAACCAGGGCACTGTATAACCAGTGCACTCTATAACCATTGTATTGTATAACCAGGGTACTGTATATCCAGGGCACTGTATATCCAGGGCACTGTATAACCAGTGCACTCTATAACCATGGCATTGTAGAACCAGAGCACTTTATAACCAGGGCACTGTTTAACCATGCCACTGTATAACCAGGTTACTGTGTAACCAGTGCACTGTATAACGAGGGTACTGTATAACCAGGGTACTGTATATCCAGGGCACTGTATACCCAGGGCACTGTATAACCAGTGCCCTCTATAACCATGGCATTGTAGAACCAGGGCACTTTATAACCAGGGCACTGTTTAACCATGTCATTGTATAACCAGGTTACTGTATAACCAGGTTACTGTATAACCAGGGCACTGTATAACCAGGTCACTCTATAACCAGGGCATTCTATAACTAGGGCACTGTATAACCAGGGCAGTGTATAACCAGGACAAAGTACAACCAGGGTACTGTATAACCAGGTCACTCTATAAGCAGGGCACTGTATAACCAGGGCACTCAATAACCAGGACATTCTATAACCAGGGCAGTGTATAACCAGGGCACTGAATAACCAGGGCACTCAATAACGAGGGCACGGTGTAACCAGGGCACTGAATAACCACGGCACTGTATAACCAGGGCATTGCTTAAGCAGGTCACTCTATAACCAGGGCATTCTATAACTAGGGCACTGTATAACCAGGGCAGTGTATAACCAGGGCAAAGTATAACCAGGGTACTGTATAACCAGGTCACTCTATAAGCAGGGCACTGTATAACCAGAGCACTCAATAACCAGGACATTCTATAACCAGGGCAGTGTATAACCAGGGCACTGAATAACCAGGGCACTCAATAACAAGGGCACGGTGTAACCAGGGCACTGAATAACCACGGCACTGTATAACCAGGGCATTGCTTAAGCAGGTCACTCTATAACCAGGGCATTCTATAACTAGGGCACTGTATAACCAGGGCAGTGTATAACCAGGGCAAAGTATAACCAGGGTACTGTATAACCAGGTCACTCTATAAGCAGGGCACTGTATAACCAGGGCACTCAATAACCAGGACATTCTATAACGAGGGCACTGTATAATCAGGGCACTGTATAACCAGGGCACTCTATAAACAGGGCACTATATAAACAGGGCACTGTATAACCAGGGTTCTGCACAACCAGGAAACCCTATAACCAGGGCACTGTATAACCAGGGCACTGTATAAGCAGGGCACTGTATAACCAGGACTGTCTTTAACCAGGGCACTGTATAACCAGGGAACTGTATTACCTGGACACTGTGTAACCAGGGCACCCTATGACCAGGGCACCCTATAACCAGGGCACTGTATAACCAGGGCACTGTGTAACCAGGGCACCCTATAACGAGGGCACTGTATAAGCAGGGCACTCTACAACAGGGCACCATATAAGCAGGGCACAGTATAAGCAGGGCACTCTATAACCAGGCTACTGTATAACCAGAGCACTCTATAACCAGGGCGCTGTACAACCAGAGCACTGCATCACCAGGGCAATGTATAGCCAGGGCACTGTTTAACCAGGACACCCTGGAACCAGGGCACTGTATAAACAGGACTCTGTGTAACCAGGGCACCCTATAACCAGGATACTTGATAACCAGGGCAATGTATAACCAGGGCACTCTATAAACAGGGTATTTGATAACCTGGACAATGTTTAACCAGGGCACCCTTTAACCAGGGCACTGCATAACCAGGTCACTGTATATCCAGGGCACTCTATAACCAGGATGCTGTATAACCACGGCACTCTATAACCAGGGCACTGTATAATCACGGCACTCTATAACCAGGGCACTGTATAACCATGGCACTGTATAACCAGGGCACTCTGTAACCAGGGCACTGTATAACCAGGGCACTGTATAACCAGGGCACTGTATAACCATGGCACTCTGTAACCAGGGCACTGTATAACCAGGGCACTGTATAACCAGGGCACTCTATAACCAGGGCACTGTATAATCAGGGCACTGTGTAACACGGGCACTGTGTAGCCAGGGCACTCTTTAGTCAGGGAACTGTATAACAAGGGCACTCTACAACCAGGGCACTGTATAACCAGGGCACTGTATAACCAGGCTACTGTATAAGCAGGGCACTGGATAACCAGGGCACTGCATAAACAGGGCACTGTATAACCAGGGCATTTTGTAAACAGGGCTCTGAATAATCTTGGCACTCTATAACCGCGGCACTGTATAAACAGGGCACTTTGTAAACAGGGCACTCTATAACCAGGGCGCTATATAACCAGGGCACTAAATAAACAGGGTACTGTATAACCGGGACACTCTATAACCAGGGCACTGTATAACCAGGGCACAGTACAGCAAGGGCACTCTATAACCAGGGTATTGTATCACCAGGGCACTATATAAGCAGGGTACTGTATAACCAGAGCACTCGATAATCAGGGCACTGTGTAACCAGGGCACCCTATAACCAGGGCACTGAATAACCAGGGCACTCAATAACGAGGGAACAGTGTAACCAGGGCACTGAATAACCAGGGCACTGTATAACCAGGGCATTGCTTAAGCAGGTCACTCTATAACCAGGGCATTCTATAACTAGGGCACTGTATAACCAGGGCAGTGTATAACCAGGGCAAAGTATAACCAGGGTACTGTATAA
Organism: Pristiophorus japonicus; assembly: GCF_044704955.1. Taxonomy (NCBI): domain Eukaryota; kingdom Metazoa; phylum Chordata; class Chondrichthyes; family Pristiophoridae; genus Pristiophorus; species Pristiophorus japonicus. The sequence goes on from NC_091992.1 coordinate 61,744,685, forward strand.
CCAGGTCACTCTATAAGCAGGGCACGGTATAACCAGGGCACTCAATAACCAGGACATTCTATAACGAGGGCACTGTATAATCAGGGCACTGTATAACCAGGGCACTCTATAAACAGGGCACTATATACACAGGGCACTGTATAACCAGGGCTCTGCACAACCAGGGAACCCTATAACCAGGGCACTGTATAACCAGGGCACTGTATAAGCAGGGCACTGTATAACCAGGGCTGTCTATAACCAGGGCACTGTATAACCAGGGCACTGTATTACCTGGACACTGTGTAACCAGGGCACCCTATGACCAGGGCACCCTATAACCAGGGCACTGTATAACCAGGGCACTGTGCAACCAGGGCACCCTATAACGAGGGCACTGTATAAGCAGGGCACTCTATAACAGGGCACCATATAAGCAGGGCACAGTATAAGCAGGGCACTCTATAACCAGGCTACTGTATAACCAGAGCACTCTATAACCAGGGCACTGTACAACCAGAGCACTGCATCACCAGGGCAATGTATAGCCAGGGCACTGTTTAACCAGGACACCCTGGAACCAGGGCACTGTATAAACAGGACTCTGTGTAACCAGGGCACCCTATAACCAGGGTATTTGATAACCAGAGCACTGTATAACCAGGGCACTGTGTAACCAGGGCACCCTATAACGAAGGCACTGTATAAGCAGGGCACTCTATAACATGGCACCATATAAGCAGGGCACAGTATAAGCAGGGCACTCTATAACCAGGCTACTGTATAACCAGAGCACTCTATAACAAGGGCACTGTACAACCAGAGCACTGCATCACCAGGGCAATGTATAGCCAGGGCACTGTTTAACCAGGACACCCTGGAACCAGGGCACTGTATAAACAGGACTCTGTGTAACCAGGGCACCCTATAACCAGGGTATTTGATAACCAGGACAATGTTTAACCAGGGCATCCTTTAACCAGGGCACTGTATAACCAGGTCACTGTATATCCAGGGCACTCTATAACCAGGATGCTGAATAACCACGGCACTCTATAACCAGGGCACTATATAATCATGGCACTCTATAACCAGGGCACTGTATAACCAGGGCACTGTATAACCAGGGCACTCTGTAACCAGGGCACTGTATAATCACGGCACTCTATAACCAGGGCACTGTATAACCAGGGCACTGTATAACCAGGGCACTCTGTAACCAGGGCACTGTATTACCAGGGCACTGTATAACCAGGGCACTGTATAACCAGGGCACTCTGTAACCAGGGCACTGTATTACCAGGGCACTGTATAACCAGGGCACTGTATAACCAGGGCACTGTATAACCAGGGCACTCTATAACCAGGGCACTGTATAATCAGGGCACTGTGTAACACGGGCACTGTGTAGCCAGGGCACTCTTTAGTCAGGGAACTGTATAACAAGGGCACTCTACAACCAGGGCACACTACAACCAGGGCACGGTATAACCAGGCTACTGTATAAGCAGGGCACTGGATAACCAGGGCACTGCATAAACAGGGCACTGTATAACCAGGGCATTTTGTAAACAGGGCTCTGAATAATCTTGGCACTCTATAACCGCGGCACTGTATAAACAGGGCACTTTGTAAACAGGGCACTCTATAACCAGGGCGCTATATAACCAGGGCACTAAATAAACAGGGTACTGTATAACCGGGACACTCTATAACCAGGGCACTGTATAACCAGGGCACAGTACAGCAAGGGCACTCTATAACCAGGGTATTGTATCACCAGGGCACTATATAAGCAGGGTACTGTATAACCAGAGCACTCGATAACCAGGGCACTGTGTAACCAGGGCACTCTATAACCAGGGCACTGTATAACCAGGGCACTGTATAACCAGGGCACTGTATAATGAGGGCACTCTATAAACAGGGCACTATATAACCAGGGCACTGTATAACCAGGGCTCTATATAAGCAGGGTACTGTATAACCAGAGCACTCGATAACCAGGGCACTGTGTAACCAGGGCACTCTATAACCAGGGCACTGTATAACCAGGGCACTGTATAACCAGGGCACTGTATAATGAGGGCACTCTATAAACAGGGCACTATATAACCAGGGCACTGTATAACCAGGGCTCTGCACAACCAGGGAACCCTATAACCAGGGCACTGTATAACCAGGGCACTGTATAAGCAGGACACTGTATAACCAGGGCACAATACAGCAAGGGCACTCTATAACCAGGGTATTGTATCACCAGGGCACTGTATAAGCAGGATACTGTATAACCAGAGCACTCGATAACCAGGGCACTGTATAACCAGGACACAAACCAGGGCACTGTATAAGCAGGGCACTGGTTAACCAATACACGGTGACACCAGGGCACTGTATAACCAGCGCACTGTATAACCAGCGAGCTTTATAACCAGGACACTGTGTAACCAGGGCACTGTATAACCAGGTCACTCTATAAGCAGGGCACTGGATAACCAGGGCACTCAATAACCAGGACATTCTATAACCAGGGCACTGTATAACCAGGGCACTGAATGACCAGGGCACTCTATAACGAGGGCACGGTGTAACCAGGGCATTGTATAACCAGGGCACTGAATAACCAGGGCAGTGTATAACCAGGGCATTGCTTAACCAGGTCACTCTATAACCAGGGCATTCTATAACTAGGGCACTGTATAACCAGGGCAGTGTATAACCAGGGCAAAGTATAACCAGGGTACTGTATAACCATGGCTCTGTATAACCAGGGAACCCTATAACCAGAGCACTGTATAACCAGGGCGCTGAATAACCAGGGCACGTATAACCAGGGCACTCTATAACCAGGGCACTCTATAACCAGGGCACTGTGTAACCAGTGCACCCTATAACCATGGCATTGTAGAACCAGGGCACTGTATAACCAGGGCACTGTTTAACCAGGGCACTGTTTAACCAGGGCACTCTATAACCAGGGCACTGTGTAACCAGTGCACTCTATAACCATGGCATTGTAGAACCAGGGCACTGTATAACCAAGGCACTGTTTAACCATGGCACTGTATAACCAGGCCACTGTATAACCAGGGCACTCTATAACCAGGGCACTATATAACCAGGGCACTATATAACCAGGGAACTGTATAACCAGAGTACTGTGTAACCAGGGCACTGTATAACCAGGGCTCTGCATAACCAGGGAACCCTATAACCAGGGCACTGTATAACCAGGGCACTGAATAACCAGGGCACGTATACCCAGGGCACTGTATAACCAGGGCACTCTATCACCAGATCTCTCTATAACCAGGGCACTGTATAACCAGTGCACTCTATAACCATTGTATTGTATAACCAGGGTACTGTATATCCAGGGCACTGTATATCCAGGGCACTGTATAACCAGTGCACTCTATAACCATGGCATTGTAGAACCAGAGCACTTTATAACCAGGGCACTGTTTAACCATGCCACTGTATAACCAGGTTACTGTGTAACCAGTGCACTGTATAACGAGGGTACTGTATAACCAGGGTACTGTATATCCAGGGCACTGTATACCCAGGGCACTGTATAACCAGTGCCCTCTATAACCATGGCATTGTAGAACCAGGGCACTTTATAACCAGGGCACTGTTTAACCATGTCATTGTATAACCAGGTTACTGTATAACCAGGTTACTGTATAACCAGGGCACTGTATAACCAGGATACTGTATAACCAGGCCACTCTATAACCAAGGCACTCTATAACAAGGGCACTGTATAACCAGGGCACTGTATAAGCAGGGCGTTCTATATCCAGGGCACTGTATAACCAGGGCACTGTATAACCAGAGTACTCTATAACCAGGGCCACGCCGTCCAATTTACAAAGCTAATGTGGGGTTGAGAGATTATTTGCTTTGCAAGAAAATGCCCCCTGGATATCGGTTTCAAAAGCAGGAGAGTGCTGTTGCAATGGACTTATGACAATTTCTCCAAAGGGGGCGACAAGTTGTTTAGCATTCCCACCTCGCCCCCACCCCCCGCCCTCTGATCTCTCCGTCCCTTTGATCTTGGCCGTTTGTACGCACCCTCCTTTCGTCCCACCATTGGCAGACGTGCCTTCAGCCACCCAGGCTCCATGCTCGAGAATTTCCTCCCCAATCCTCTCCACCTCTCTGTCCTCCTCTCCTCCATTCAGATTCTCCTTAAAACCTAACACCCTGTTATGTCTTGGATAAGGATTCAGACTAGATACTGCAAGCTCAAAATAAGTGTGTCCTTTATTACAGATCTCAGAATGCTTCTCCAGCCTTTGAGGCCTCCTTATATACAGGTGCTCCCAAGGGATTGTGGGATCCCTTGGGACCTCTCGTGGTTAGACGTGGTAATTACAATTTTACATACATAACAACACTCCCCCCCGCCAAAGTCAATAGTGTAACTATTTACAATGTGAGTCGCTCTGGGGCCTTCCTTTCCCTGGTTGATTATCTCAGTACAAATGCTGGTGTTGGTGAGTCAGTTGTTGGGCCTTCGCTCGGCTGCTGCACAGCTGGCCTTGCTGGGCTGCTGAGGGTGGTGAGTCTTGCTGGGCTGCTGCGGGTGATGGGTTCTGATTCGTGGTCAACCGCCGGGTCGGTTTCCACTTGCGTGTGTGTTGGAGGGTTGAAAAAGGTAGAGTCTATTGTGAGTTGTTCTGGATAGTCCGTAAATCTGACTTTGGTTTGGTCCAAGTGTTTTCTGCAGGTGAGTCCATTTGCGAGTTTGACCACAAACACCCTACTCCCCTCTTTGGCCAAAACAGTGCCACAAGCCACTTGGAACCTTATCCATAGTTCAACACAAATACAGGATCATTAATTTCAATTTCGCGTGACACATTTGCGCTATCATGTTATGTATTCTGTTGAAGCCGCCTGCTCGCTACCTGGTCATGTAGATCAGGGTGAACTAACGAGTGCCTTGAGTTAGTGCCCTTTTCATTAGCAGTTCAGCGGGAGGGACCCCGGTGAGCGAGTGGGGTCTTGTGTGGTAGCTAAACAGGACTCGGGATAGGCGAGTCTGCAGTGAGCCTTCAGTTACCCTTTTCAAGCTCTGCTTGATTGTTTGAACTGCTCGTTCTGCCTGACCGTTGGACGCTGGCTTAAACGGGACAGACGTGTCATCTTTGATCCCATTGCAGGTCATGAATTCCTTGAACTCGGCACTGGTAAAGCATGTCCCATTGTCATTTACAAGGACATCAGGCAGGCCGTGCATGGCAAACATGGCCCATAGGCTTCCAATGGTGACAGCAAACGTGCTTGCTGACATTATCACACATTCAATCCACTTGGAGTACGCATCTACAACCACTAAAAACATTTTTCCCAAGAATGGGCCTGCATAGTCGACATGAACCCTAGACCACAGTTTGGAGAGCCAAGACCATAAACTTAGTGTTGTCTCCCTGGGTGCATTGCTTAACTGTGAACATGAATTACATTTGTGCATACAGGACTCTAAGTCTGCATCGATACCGGGCCATCACACGTGGGATCTGGCTATTGCTTTCATCATTACAATGCCTGAGTGGGTACTGTGGAGATCACTATTGAAAGTGTCCCTGCCATTTTTTGATACCACTACCCGATTACCCCACAGAAGGCATGTATAGACATTTCATCTTTGCGCCGCTGGTACGGCTTTATTTCTTCCTGCATCTCTAATGGGACACTAGACCAACTCCCGCGGAGCAAACAGTTTTTTACTAGGGGCAATAAGGGGTCCTGGCTCATCCAGGTTCTAATCTGTCGGGCGGTAACAGGTGATTGCTCACTCTCGAATGTTTCCATTACCATAACTAAATCTGCAGGCTGTGCCATCTCCACCTCGGTGGTGGGCACTGGTAGCGTATTGAGAGCATCGGCACAGTTTTCTGTGCCTGGCCTGTGGTGGATGGTATAGTTGTATGTGGACAATGTGAGCGCCCATTTCTGGATGCGGGCCGATGCGTTGGTATTTATCCTTTTACTCTCGGAAAACAGGGATATAAGTGGCTTATGGTCAGTTTCCAATTCGAATTTTAGCCCAAACAGATATTGATGTATTTTCTTTACCCCATAGACACACGCTAACATAAGAACATAAGAATTAGGAACAGGAGTAGGCCATCTAGCCCCTTGAGCCTGCTCCGCCATTCAATAAGATCATGGCTGATCTGGCCGTGGATTCAGCTCCACTTACCCGCCCTCTCCCCGTAATCCTTAATTCCCTTATTGGTTAAAAATCTATCTATCTGTGACTTGAATACATTCAATGAGCTAGCCTGAACTGCTTCCTTGGGCAGAGAATTCCACAGATTCACAACCCTCTGGGAGAAAAAATTCCTTCTCAACTCGGTTTTAAATTGGTTCCCCCGTATTTTGAGGCTATGCCCCCTAGTTCTAGTCTCCCCGACCAGTGGAAGCAACCTCTCTGCCTCTATCTTGTCTATCCCTTTCATGATTTTAAATGTTTCTATAAGATCACCCCTCATCCTTCTGAACTCCAACGAGTAAAGACCCAGTCTACTCAATCTATCATCATAAGGTAACCCCCTCATCTCCGGAATCAGCCTAGTGAATCGTCTCTGTACCCCCTCCAAAGGCAGTATATCCTTCCTTAAGTAAGGTGACCAAAACTGCACGCAGTACTCCAGGTGCGGCCTTACCAATACCCTATACAGTTGCAGCAGGATCTCCCTGCTTTTGTACTCCATCCCTCTCGCAATGAAGGCCAACATTCCATTCGCCTTCCTTTTTTGATCATATTGTAGGCCCTCTCGGCCTTAGACAGACTTCTGGATGCATAAGCAACTGGTTGCAATTTCCTAAATTCATTAGCTTGTTGCAATACACACCTGACCCCGTACGACGATGCATCACATGCTAGTACCAAACATTTACATGGATTGTACAACACAAGCAATATGTTTGAACATAACAGCTTCCTAGCTTTCTCAAAGGCATTTTCTTGGCTTTTACCCCATAGCCATTCATCTCCTTTACGCAGTAAAGAGTGCAGAGGTTCTAACAATGTGCTAAGACCCGGTAAGAAGTTATCAAATTAGTTCAGGAGTCCTAGAAACGACCGCAGCTCCGTCATATTCTGTGGCCTCGGTACATTCTTGATTGCCTCAGTCTTCGAATCGGTGGGCCTGATGCCATTCTCCGCGATTCTTCTCCCCAAGAACTCCACTTCAGGTGCCAGGAAAATGCACTTTGAGCATTTTAGTCTGAGCCCCACACGATTAAGCTGACTAAGAACCTCCTCCAGGTTCTGCAGGTGCTCGACGGTGTCCCAACCTGTAACCAAGATGTCGTCCTGGAAGACCACGGTGTGCGGGACTGACTTCAGCAAGCTTTCCACGTTCCTCTGGAATATCGCCACGGCCGATCGAATCCCAAATGGGCATCTGTTGTAAATGAAGAGACCTTTGTGCGTGTTGATGCAGGTGAGGCCTTTTGAAGATTCCTCCAGCTCCTGCGATATGTAGGCCGAGGTCAAGTCCAACTTCGTGAAAGTTTTCCCTCCCACCAGCATCGCAAATAGGTCGTCTGCCTTTGGTAGTAGGTATTGATCCTGCAGTGAGAAATGATTGATAGTTACTTTGTAATCGCCACAGATTCTGATGGTGCAGTCTCCCTTGAGGACTGGAACAATCGGACTGGCCCACTCATTGAATTCGATCGGCAAAATGATGCCCTCTCGTTGCAGCATGTCCAGCTCGATCTCCACCCTCTCGCTCATGATGTAAAGTACTGCTCTCGCCTTGTGATGGATGGGTTGCGCCCCGTAATCAAATGGATCTGCACTTTTTTTCCTTGGAATTTCCCGATGCCTGGTTCGAACAGCTTAGGACCTGGGTGCATGAGATGTCATCGATGGACAAAAGCGCTCGGATGTTGTCCCAGTTCCAGCATATCTTTCCCAGCCAGCTCCTGCCGAATAGCGTGGGGCCATCGCCCGGTACTACCCAGAGTGGTAAATCGTGCACCGTTGCATCGTAGGAAACCTTTACGGTACCACTGCCAATTGCGGGAATCAGTTCCTTTGTGTACGCTCTCAGTTTGGTACGAATGGGAGTCAGGACTGGCCTTGAAGCCTTGTTGCACCATAACTTATCAAAAGTCTTTTTACTCATTATGAACTGACTTGCGCCCATGTCCAGCTTCATGGACACCGGGAGTCCATTTAATTCAACCTTCAGCATTATCGGGGGACACTTTGTGGTAAATGTGTGCACCTCTGCCTCCTCAGTCTGAGACTCTGGTTCGTCAAGATCCACCATGGATCTGTCCTCCGCTGCAACATGGTGGTTTGCAGGATTAGAAGGGTTTGCAGCTCACCTGCACATACATTGGAGGTGTTCCACAGCCCTTGCAAACGTATCCTTTGAAGCGGCATGAATGGAATCGATGGTCACCCCCGCAGCGCCAACAAGGTGTCAATTGCCTTGTATTCACCACCCTTGATAGCGGACTCTGAGTCATCTGCGGATGTGCAGCTACAGGCGTGTACTCCTGCCATGTACATTTCGATTCGAAAACAACATTACTTTGTTCACAGTACTTGCAGCAGCACTAGTGTGCTGGGGAATTTGTTTGGTATTGTCACTGGTGGAGATAAACATCTGGGCTATCGCAATGGCATTATTCAAGGTAGGGTTCTCTACAGTCAAAAGTTTGTGAAGTATTACTTCATGGCCAATGCCAAGTACAAAGAAGTCCCTGAGCATATGCTCCAAGTGGCCTTCAAATTCGCAATGTCCTGCAAGGTGCCTTAGCTCGGCGACGTAGCTTGCCACTTCCTGACCTTCCGAGCTCTTGTACTTGTAGTTCCGATACCTCGCCATCAGAACGCTTTCCGTCGGGTTCAGATGCTCCTGGTGTGTGCACAACTCATTGTACGACTTGTCTGTGGGTTTCGCTGGAGCGAGCAGGTTTTTCATGAGGCCATATGTTGGTGCCCCGCAAACGATGAGGAGGATCGCCCTTCGTTTGACAGCATTCCCTTCTCCTTCCAGTTTATTGGCCACAAAGTATTGGTCAAGTCGCTCCACAAAGGTTTCCCAATCATCTCCCTTTGAAAATTTCTCCAGGATGCCCACAGTTCTCTGCATTGTTGCGTTGGAGTTCGTCATCTGTATCTCGTCGCCAGTTGTTATGTCTTGGATAAGGAGTCAGACTAGATACTGCAAGCTCAAAGTAAGTATGACCGTAGTCCTTTATTACAGATCTCAGTGTGCCTCTCCAACCTGTGAGCCCTCCTTATATAAAAGTGCTCCCAAGGGATTGTGGGATCGCTTGGGACTACTGGGGATAAGCCCTCTGGTGGTTAGACATGGTAATTACAGATTTACATACATAACACATCCCATCTAATATCTCCTTCTTTGGCTTGATGTCCATGTTTTTATGATCACGTCTCTGTGAAAGGTTTGGGAGATTTTTCTACATCAAAGGCGCTATACAAATACAAATTGTCATTGTTCTTCATGACAGTTTCGTTCACAGAGTCTGTCCATTGCATTTTCAGCGGTGAGGGCTCGGGGTAATGACACCGTGTGGTGTAACCCTGAGCTGTACACAGCAGGAAGATCCCAGGTTTGAGCCCTGGTCTGTGCTGAGTTGTCTGACCTCAGCTACGTTGGCTGTGGTGCTATAACTCCGCCTTAACTTCCATGTTCCAGCAGGGGGAAAGTTTATCCAGCCCAGCAAGTGACCCCCCCCCCCACTCCCCACCCCCCCCCCCACCCGCCCCTAGGCTGTGTGGATGGGGATCTGATCGAAGCATAGCACATACATGGGCTGACAGAGAGTAGATACAGACACACACACACACGGACACGCACACGCACACGCTCACGCTCAAGCACACGCTCACACACAAAACACACGCACAAAACACACACAAACACTCACACAAACACACACACAAACACTCACACACAACAAAGGCACGTACACACACACACACACACACACGCACACACACTCACATACACTCCCACACAAACACACACACACACATACACACACACACACATTCACACAACACACACAAACACACACACACACACATGCACACACACTCACACACACATGCACACACAACACAGACATGTACTCACACTCACACTCACACATACACACACACACACCACACACCACACACTCACTCACATAACCACACACGCACGCACACACATATGCATGCACACACTCACTCATACACACATATGCGCGCACACAAACACACACACATAAATTCATAGGCTGTCAGAGAATATGTACTACACACAGGCACACACGGGCATAGGTTGGCAGGCAATAGGTAACAGACACGCAGAGTAATCTCCAGCGTTGCCCCCTGGGCAGTTACCCGCTGAATCGAGTCGCTGACCATTGTAGAACTGGCCCTGTTTGCATCATGTTGATCTCAATAGAAGGAAAATTAGCGGGTTCTATAAAGGGGGGACAACCTACTCTGACCAGGTGCTGTCCAGGTGGTGTAGCTGGAACTTGCCCCACTGTAAGTACAAATTGAAACTGGCACATGGCAACAGTAACTGGGATATTTATTGCGATCTATACTGCGCACTTTAGGGGTGATACAGCACCTACAACGAGGCACATTCTTCATTGCCACAAATGTAATGAATTGTTTGTACTCACATTGTGTTTCTGTGTCTCCCCCTGTTGAAGGGCGGTATGATTGGTATTGTGATTGACTGGGACTGTGATCTGGATTGGTCGGAGATATACTGTAAACCCTACTATAGCTTCCATCAACTTTACGGGGGCTTAAACAAGGAGACGGTGTCAGCGGGATTTAACTTCAGGTAAGAACCTCACACCCTCCTCTGGGTGACGACGGGGGTGTTTGGTGAAGTGATACAGCAGGTTGCTGGGTGGGGCAGTATGTTTGTGCAGTGACAGGTTAAAGGATTCCCTTCTGTGATTGCACAGCGCTGGGGTTCCAATCCCAGCTGGGCAAGAGTGGAGGACCTTTCCATTCAGCAGGGACAGCGGAAGGGGTGGGTGAATCTCACCACATCTCTGGCGAGAGGCCACGGGGACGACTCGGACAGTGGCCAGGGTCTTGAAGCACCAGGTCCCCGCCTCACTTGTGAGATCCCGCTTGGTATCATAAGGGGGCGGAGCCTCCGCCTGCTCGTTATAAGCCTGACCGTGTCAGGGGAGGCGGGGCTTGGGGGTGGCGACTTCCCTTGCACGTGGCTCCCACGTTTCTCGCTGGTGCTAGCCTCGGCAGCTGGCTGCTGGGGGACTGTGGGAGATTGGTCCGCTCCTACCCAGAGCCAGCCAACAGCACGAGAATGAGATGGAAGGCATTCACAGAGGGACTGTGCCCTCCTCCCACCCAATGGACACAATCACAGCAAAATCTACCCAATACTCTGCGTCATTGCAGTGGGACTGCCTTGTTTTAATAGCCAACACCTCTTGTTATAAAGTCCAACATGTCATTAGTCTTACTGGTGTTGTTGCCCACCTGCGATTTCATTTTTGATGATGAAGCACCTAGACCCCTAACTCCATTTGTTCCCATCTCCGCTCCCCAGTACTTCTCTATTTACATTGCCTTTCCATCTGCCATTCTATGTCCAAAGTGCACGACTTCGTGCTTTGTGTGTTAAACTGTAGCTGCCTTCATTCTGCCAACTCTTTTAATCTATGTCCTTTGGCAGTTTTCACAATGTACAACTGTTGTGTATGCAATAACTGTTAGACTGAGTACTGTTTAACTCCAAGAGGTATGACCATGTCTCTGCTTTATTAAGGCCCAAAGTGACTAATATACAAAATGGCTGGCCTTTTATACTTGGGCTGCACATACGTGCGTGCAGCCCAATGGTCTCCAACAGTGACGCCATCTAGTGGCTAGTGATCCCAACAGTACATACATGACAATACCCCCCTCTGAGATATTAACACAGTCTTTTACAAATCGAGATGGTCTGGTGTTTTACACTCCTGGGTTGACCAACTCAGTTCAACTCCAGCCTTGGGTGAGTGTTCAGAGTCTGTTGTGACTGGTGGCTGGGTGGCTAACCTGGTGGGAGTGGCAATGGCCATGTCAGGGATTGAAAGTCCATTTTCATTGAACATGTCAGTGATTGAAAGTCCCGATTCACTGATGACCAGAGTCCTCTGATGACTGGGGGTAGGTTGGTTGGTCGTCGATTGTCTCTTCCTCCGATTGTTCCGGTTCGTCTGTGTGCCGCAGCTTTGTCTGATCCATATGTTTCCTGCACCTGCATGTTTGCCCATTTTTGAGCTAGACAATAAATACTCTGTTGCCCTCCATGGCCATGACAGTACCAGCGATCCACTTGGGACCCTGACCATAATTCAGAACATATACAGGATCATTTACAGAAATATCGCGAGACACAGCTGCGCGATTGTGATACCGTTGCTGACTTTGTCTTCTATATTCAACATGATTATTCAAGTCAGGATGTACAAGAGAGAACTTGGTCTTAAGACCTCTCTTCATCATTAGTTCAGCAGGCGAGACCCCGGTAAGTTTGTGTGGTCTTATCCTGTAACTAAGCAGTATGCATGACAGGCAGGTCAGCAGTGACCCTTGGGTTACTCGCTTCATATTCTACTTTATGATTTGGACAACATGTTCTGCTTGCCCATTGGATGCAGGTTTGAACGGTGCTGAACTTACATGTTTGATAGCATTGAGTTTCATGAACTCTTGAAACTCCTGACTGGTGAAGCACGATCCGTTGTCGCTAACAACGATGTCAAGCAGACCATGTGTCGCGAACATAACACTGAGATTCTCAATGGTAGTTGTGGATGTGCTGGATAACATGGTTATACACTCTATCCACTTCGAATATGCATCCACCACAACTAAAAACATCTTCCCCAGGAAGGGACCTGCAAAGTCGATGTGGATCCTGGACCATGTTTTCGACGGCCACGACCACAGACTCAGTGGCGATTCCGCTGGTGCTTTGCTGAGCTGCATGCAAGTGTTGCACTGATGCACACATGATTCCAGCTCAGAGTCAATTCCCGGCCACCATACATGAGACCTGGCAATGGCTTTCATCATCACAATGCCGGGATGTGTCTCACGTACAAATTTCTCTCTCCCTTTCTTGGGCATAACAACACGATTGCCCCACAGTATACAATCCGACTGAATAAACAGTTCATCTCTGCGACAAATGTAAGGTTTGGTCTCCTCGCACATTTGCTTGGGTATGGCAGAACAATCACCTTTGAGGATGTAACTCTTCACCACCGATAAAATCGGATCCTGGCTGGTCCAGGTCTTAACTTGTTGAGCCGTGACAGAGCATCTCAAAAGCATCCATAATTAAAAATAGGTCCGCCGGTTGTGGCATTTCCACCTCTGGTGTGGGCAACGGCAGACGGCTCAAAGCATCGGCACAATTCTAGGTGCCAGGTCTATGGCGAATGACATAATCATAAGCGGATAATGTCAGCGCCCACCTCTGGATGCGGGATGAAGCATTGGTATTAATACTTTAGTTTTCAGATAACAGTGAAATGGGCGGCTTGTGATCTGGCTTCAGTTCAAACCGAAGACCAAACAGGTACTGATGCATCTTTTTAACACCATACACACAGGCTAGTGCTTCTTTCTCTACCATGCTGTAGGCTCTTTCCGCTTTAGACAAACATTTTGAAGCATACGCGACCGGTTAAAATTTACCCGACTCATTAGCTTTTTGGAGTATGCAACCAATTCCTTATGACGAAGCATCACAGGCCAGTACTAAATGTTTACATGGGTCATAATGTACCAGCAGCTTGTTAGAGTAAAGCAGATTAGTGGCTTTCTCAAAAACTCTGTCTTGAGACGCACCCCACACCCAGTTGTCGCTTTTTCTTAGCAGCATGTGCAATGGTTCTGATAAGGTGCTCAATTTAAGTAGGGAGTTACCGAAGTAGTTGAGTAGACCCAGGAACGAACGCAGCTCCGTCACATTCTGCGGCTTGGGTGCATTCTTGATGGCCTTGGTTTTCGCGTCCATGGGCCTGATGCCGTCAGCAGCAATTTTCCTCCCCAGGAATTCGACCTCTGGTGCCATGAAGACACATTTTGAGCATTTCAGTCTGAATCTCACTTTGTCCAACAATGTAGAGCCTCTTCCAGGTTGTTCAGATGTTCCTCGGAGTCACGACCTGTGATCAGGATGTCATCTTAGAAGATGATGGTTCTGGGAATGGACTTCAGTGGACTCTCCATGTTCCTCCGAAATATTGCTGCAGCCGAGCGAATTCCAAAAGGGCACCTGTGATAAATAAACAGTCCTTTATGCATGATAATGCACGTAAGTCTCGACCAGCTCCTGTATCATGTAGGCTGACGTCATGTCCAGTTTGGTGAACGACTTCCCCCCAGCTAGCATTGCAAACAAGTCATCAGCCTTTGGTAACGGGTACTGATCCTGTTTCGAAACCCTGTTGATCGTAGCCTTATAGTTTCCACAGATTCTGACTGTGCCATCACTTTTCAGCACAGGAACAATGGGGCTGGCCCATTCATTAAATTCAACCAGTGATATGATCCCTTCACGCTGGAGTCTGTCCAGTTCGGTTTCGACCTTCTCCCTCATCATATACGGAACTGCCCGAGCTTTATGATGGACGGGTCTTGCATCCGCGTCCATGTGAATCTGCACCTTGGCTCCCGTGAAGTTGCCGATGCCTGGTTTGAACAGCGAGGGGAACTTGCTCAGTACTTGGGCACATGTATCTTTCTCCTCCGACAACGCCTTGATGTCATTCCAGTCATATCTGATTTTTTTTCAAGCCAGTTCCTGCTGAACAGCTTTGGGCCATTGCCTGGGACAATCCATAGCGGTAACTCGTGAACCGCACCGTCATATGATACTTTAATTCTGGCATTTCCAATCACCGTTATGAGTTCTTTGGTGTACGTGAGCACCTTGGCATCGACTGGACTAAGCCTGGGCATCACAGCTTATCGAATGCCCTCTGCCTCATTATCGATTGACTCGCCCCCGTGTCCAGTTCCATCGATACCGGCACCCCATTAAATTTCACGTTGATCATTATCAGTTTGCTCTTAGTTAGAAACGAGTACAGTCCATACACTTCCTCCTCTGGTATCTCGGATTGCGTATCCAGATCCACGCTAGTCTGACTCTCATCCTCCACGTGGTGTGTCGCAGCACACTTGCTCATCTGCGGACACTTGCGCTGGAGATGCCCCACTCTCACACAGCCTTTGCATCTATATTGCTTAAATCGGCATTGCTGGTGCCGATGATTTCCCCCACAACGGCAACATGGAGAAATCGGATGCATTCCCGCTGGCGGACTTTGGGCAGCCACAGGTTTCGCGTACATAGTCGGTAGGCCCTGCCATGTACCACTTTGCTGAACGCCGAATCAATCATATTTACAGTACTTGCCGAGTTTCGATTTTTCACTGATATCTGCTTTAGACTTCTATCCGTTGTCATGCATGACTGAGCGACCGTGATGGCCCTGTTCAAGTTCAACATCTCCACCGCCAGTAGTTTACGCAGGATCACCTCGTGGTTGATGCCGATTACAAAGAAGTCCCGCAGCATGTCTGCCAACACAGCTCCAAACGTACACGGTCCCACTAGACGTTTCAGGTCGGTAACAAATTCCACCGCATTCTGGCCCTCTGAGCGAACGTGCTTATAAAATCTGTATCTCGAGATGATGATGCCTTCGTCTGGCTTAATGTGGTCCTGTATCAGTGTACACAATTCTTCATACATCTTCTCTGTAGATTCTTTATCAGACCATAAATTTTTGGACCGCAAACCATGAGGAACACCGCCTGGCGCCGATCTGCGTCGCCGACCTCCTCTATTTGCTTGGCCATGAAGAACTGGCTCAAACGGCTCACAAAGTCTTCCCAATCATCTCCTTCCACAAATCGCTCCAACAATCTAATTGTGCTCAGTTTTGCATGCAAAGGTTCTTGTTGCCTCGTCGCCAAATGTTGTGTATGCAATAACTGTTAGACTGAGTACTGTTTAACTCCAAGAGGTATTTATTAAGGCCTGCTTTATTCAGGCCCAAAGTGACTAATATACAATATGGCTGGCCTTTTATACTTGGGCTGCACACACGTGCGTGCAGCCCAATGGCCTCCCACAGTGACGCCATCTAGTGGCTAATGATCCCCAAAGTACATACATGACAACTACAACTTCTAACTTAGTATCATCTGCAAACTTTGATAAACTCCTTTCTCTTCCAAAATTTGGATCAGTTATAAAGAACCATAGTATAGTGCCACACAGAAGGAGGCCATTCCGCCCATTGAGTCTGCGCTGGCTCTTTCGAAGAGCAATCCAGTTAGGCCCACTCCCCCGCTCTTTCCCCACATCCCTGCAATTGTTTCTCCTTCAAGTATTTATCCAATTCCCTTGTGAAGGCTACTGTTGAATCTGTGTCCACCACGCTATCAGGCAGTGCATTCCAAATCCTAACCACTCATTGCGTAAAATGAAATGTTTAGGGCCTCAGCACTGATCCCCGACAGACAGCACTTCGCACTTCCATCCAATCCAACAATGTCTCTTTAATTCTAACTCTCTGACTCTTGCTTCTCTCAACACTTTCCTATCCATTGCATAAAACCTGCTACCAATTCCACAAGACCCAATATTAGTTAGATGCCTCTTGTGTAGAACCTTATCAAATGCCTTCTTAAAATTCGCCCCATGAATTTAAAATAATCGAGGGAATTTACAATGGTGGATAAAGAACAACTTTCCCCTCAAGTAGGGGAATCCAGAATAAAGGGACATCACCTTAAAGCTCAAACTAAGCTGGATCTAGAAAACAATTCTTTACACAAAAGGCTGTAAGAAGCATTCTGCTCACTGCCTCAGCAGGTCATAGATGCAAGGTCACTTGAGGTGTTTTGAGAGGGAGATTCGAGCTAGGCCATTCACAGATGATGTTAGCAAGCATTTCTTCGAATGTAATGGAAATCCGGAACTCTCTTCCCCAAAAAGCTGTGGAGGCTGGGGGTGAATTGAAAATTTCAAAACTGAGATTGATAAATTTTTGTTAGACAAGGATATTAAGGGTTACGAAACCAAGGCAATTAGATAGAGTTAAGATATAGATCAGCCATGATCTAATTGAATGGTGGAACAAGATCAAGGGACCAAATATCCTTCTCCTATTCCTATGTTCCTATGTAGATACTTACTGGGAAGTAATGAAGGGATATGGAATATCAGATAAAGCTGTTATGGTTAACAATAGGTTCAGTGGGCTGAATGGCCTATCTCTGTTTCTACGATTTAAATGTGGATGGATATGATCCCCATGAGGTGCCCCGGGTCATGGTTTGTTGTTGAGACTGGTTATATTGGGAATGGTTCCAAATGTTGGGAAGTGAGGACAGCGAACTCGGTCCAAGTTGAGTCTTGGCTAATTGCTGCTGAACGGGCTGAACTTGACCGGGCTGTGTGTGCCGTAAGTCCCCGGAACTGGTTTTATCATGCCCACCTTGGCACAATTTGGTGCAAAAGCACGATGGCAGCAAAGGCTATCCCAACAGAGCAACATACACTATATGTGTTATTGTCGGAAGTGCTCTCATTCGGATGAGACATTAAACCAAGACTCTGCCTGCCCTCTCAGGTGGATGTCACAGATCTCATGGCTCTATTTTAAAGAAGAACAGGGGGAGTTATCCCTAGTGTCCTGGTTAATATTTATCCCTCAATCAACATCACTAAAACTATTTATCTGGCCATTATCACATTGCTGTGTGTGGGACCTTGCTGTGCGTAAATTGGCTGCAGCACTTCCTACATTACTCGAGTGACTTCAGTTCAAAAGTACTTCATTGGCTGCAAAGCAAGTTGGGACGTCCTGATGTTGTGACAGGCACTATAGAAATGCAAGTCTTTCTTTCAAGCTTAGCCTGAGCTCAATGACCTATCAAACTCGCAAGTTTTCTTTCAAAGGTATGCTAAATACTATGTGGAAAATGGCACAGAAATGAGAGATCTCTACAAGGTCTATGGAATTCGGTTTGATATTATGGTCCATGGAAAGGTAAGGCTCTTTTATTTTTGGGTGATGGTTTATGCTGATCGGGTGAAGGGTGTCAGTGCTGGGAATGGAATTTTCATCGGGCACTACCCAGTTAAGTAAAGCGTAGCCAGATGTAACCTTCTACGTTATCCCAACGATATATCTTTGTCTTTTCCTTCACTAAACCTCTGAATTTTCCATTTGAGCACATCAGCCATTCTTATGAGCAAGTTTGCCAATTTGTGCCAAATTGTGGCAAGTTTTTGTTGGCTGGTAGGACTCTAAGGGGTTGAAATTTCCCCCCGCCAAAAACACGGCACACCTAACGTGTTTAGACTGTTTTTATCGCCGCAGTGGATGAAGTGGCTTTAAGCGAAATTTCGCTCTTTGGAGTTCTTTCTCGAGCGGCCCAGAAGTCGATCATAATGGGGGTGGAAGTGCGGAGGTGAGGCGAAGTTTGATTAGTAGAGGGACGGAAATGGAGGGTGGGTGGAGTTTCCAGCGCTGTCACTCATCAGCGTAGCGCTGATGATGTCATCATGGTGGCACGTCACCACGTCTCTCCCCTTCACTTAAAGGGGAGAGTCTGGGCGATTCTTTAAGTTATGTCCACTGGGCCACCAGGGAGTGTTTCGGCCAGGCCAGTGGCCTGCCACCCAAGACGGGGTGCCAGTCTGCCTGTTAGCGGCCCGGCCGAACCCGGGGGCATAACTGTTGGCCCGACATGGCAGTCGGCCGACAAAAAAAATAAGACGGCGGCAGCAGCAGTAGGTCCTCCCCTTTAATGGCAGCCGCACCGCCATTTTACAAGCACTCCAAGCTCAGCACACCGGCAGAAAAAGCTGTCGGTGGCACCGAGCGGTGGCAGCAAGGTTTTCAGCGGGAATTTTGTGTTCGAGGGGGAACATCGGCGGTGCGCGCTCTGATGACGCACTGAGGATGGATCGGCAGCAGCGGAGCAGTGGGGGTGGGAGCGGGTCACCATGGGGATTCTGCAGGAGCGACATTTTCAAAATGGCGGCCATTCCACGATAAAATCGGCGGCCATTCCATTCCGCAGCGTGGCCGCTGATTTCCGGCTGTAACAGGCCTTACGGGAGAGGGCAATTTCGGCCCCGAATCTAGAGACAATTTTCATCTCATTAACCAGGACTGGAATCAGATTTAGGTCCCAGGGACTCCAGTGTGCTGCTTTGCTTCAAGCACTTCTAATCTACAATTTTCACTTGAGAAAATCATTTCTTTCAGATTAATTTATCATTATAGGCAAGTAAAAAACCTTCTCTATATGAACCTTCACTTTTTTGGGGCTTCTATGTTCGATATTCCCTTGGATTCAGTGTTGCCAACCACTGATATAAGTGAATCTCGTGTTATCAACAAACAAGGTTGAGCCTTTCTCTGCCCGATATCTCGGTGAGCATAATGCGAGCTAGGGTTAAATCAGTTCACCATGTAGCACAATGTGTTCTCCCCCTCTTCAATTGGTGATGAATATAGAGACTATCTGACTGATCATCAGGGTATAAATCAAATCATTAAAATGGTGCTCAGTACAAATGGGGAATTTACACAGTAATAACTTACAAACTTTCTAGAATTAGGAGGCAAAGGTTCAGAATAAGGGGTCGCCCATTTGAAATGGAGATGAGGAGGAATTTCTTCTCTCAGAGGGTCGTGAATCTTTGGAATTCTCTGCCCCAGAGAGATGTGGAGGCTGGGTCATTGAATATATTTAAGGTGGAGGTAGATTTTTGAGCGATAAGGGAGTGAAGGGTTATGGGGAGCGAAGGGTTATCGGGAGCGGGCAGGGAAGTGGAGCTGAGTCCATGATCAGATCAGCCATGATCTTATTGAATAGCGGAGCAGGCTCGAGGGACCTGCTCCTATTTCTTGTGTTTTTATGTTCTGTTATGTTCCTGCATTAAATGCCAAACCAACAATGGTAGTTCCCCTGCACTACCTCTCAACGCAAATTGTTTTTTGAACCCGAGCCAATCACTTCTTGCGGGAAAAATGTTACCATGGAATCAGTCATATTCAATCTGACAGCTGAGCTTTCAGTCAAAGGGCCCACAGAGAATCATTGGCCACGCCACTCTTACAGATCAGACCCATGCCTCCACCCCAGACACGGCTGTCAATCTAACCTCCACCCCAGGGCCTCAGTTACCATGAATGGGATGGCTAGATTCATTGATTCAAATACTTTAAGTTACCTGCTAAATGGGCCCCTGTCCAGGTATAATGCTATCAAATCATCCATGTGAAGGTTTTTGAATCATACATCTCCCTCCCTTGCCCTGGGGTGTCAATATTAGCTAGACAGGTAGCGATAAAAGCACCCTCTTAGTTTTGCAATAGTTAAATATCCTTGGGTGTATTTTACATTTGTGCTGAGTAACTTTTAATCTTCTTTAGTCAAATGAATCAAACAGCCTCCAGTCTGACCTTAATCTTTCTCTGTTCCTCAGCTTACTCAAGCAGCTCTTCTACCATCACAATCGAATAGTTCATCAGTGCAGGAGAGTATGTAGTTGCTTACACATCTCGTTTGACTGTCTTATTCTGTTTTACCAGGCTGGTAAATTTAACATCATTCCGACCGTGACCACGATTGGTTCTGGAATTGGTGTGTTTGGGGTGGTAAGTAAACGGATGAGTTAATCTTAAAATTAAAGCCAGGCCAAATTTAGGAGGAAAAGGAAGCAGGTTTTCACACAAAGAGGAGTGGGAATCTGGAACTCTGTCCCCAAAAGGCTGTGGATGCTGGGGGTCGATTGGAGTTTCCAAGACTGAGATCGATGGATTTTTGTGGGGTGAGGGTATCAAGGGATTGGGAGCAAATGGAGTTGAGGTACAGGTCGGCCATGATCTGAGTGAAATGTGAAGCAGGCTCGAGGGGCTGAATGGCCGACTCCTGTTCAGGAAAGAAGAGAAAATGTAGCTCAAATGTAGCACCTCAGAAACTTTGAAAAACACTGAAAAAGAAAAAAAGATTCCAAAACATCTGAAAAAAGCGTATAGCACTGTAGAACGTAGCACAATCCTTAAGCACACTGAGAAACTTCGAAAAACACCGATAAAACAAACAAACTCTGAAAAGAGATCGTTTTTATTTCATGACTGTAGAGAGATTGAGGGTAATTTTATCTTTGGGCGATATTGTTAAAGGAACAACCTCGAAACAGCCATATATTGTACACCCGACCGATACTCCCTTCCATTGAAGTCAATGGAAGAGAAACTGGGGCGGGGTGCATACTCCACGTCCAATTCGGTATCGCCCAAAGTTTAAATTAACCTCATTGTATTTACCTGATGATGAGACAAAGCCCATTTTTTAATGGTTCCAAGTTCTCAAAGCAGAGCAATCCTCTGACCTTCACTTTTCTCTGTTCCTCAGCTTACTCCAGCAGCTCTTCTACCATCACAATTCTTCCTCCTCAGGACCTGCTCTGTAATTGGAGCCAATATATAGCGGGGGTAATGCTGCAAACCTGCAGCATGGGTGACAGATAGGCCTGTGCTCTGACCTTTGGTCCCAGGAGCATGGGTCCCAGATAGGCCTGTGCTCTGACCTTTGGCCCCAGGAGCATGGGGGACACATAGGCCTGTGCTCTGACCTGTGCCCCCTGCACCGTGGGTCACAGATAGGTCTTTGCTCTGACCTTTGGCCCCAGGAGCATGGGGGACACATAGGCCTGTGCTCTGACCTGTGCCCCCTGCACCATGGGTCCCAGATAGGTCTGTGCTCTGACCTTTGGCCCCAGGAGCAGGTCACAGATAGGCCTGTGCTCTGACCTTTGGCCCCAGGAGCATGGGTCACAGATCGGTCTGTGCTCTGACCTTTGGTCCCTGCAGCATGGCCCCCTGCTGGGAACATGGAATTGCAGGATTGCCTCTACACTTTGCTTAACTGAGACGAATATCTTAGTTAGACCGCCAGTCCATCAAGTGGACAACAATCACAAATATTTTGAGGAGTGTTACCTATGTAAAGGGAGCAATAACACTGCCACCTCTGAGTGGGAAGGCGAAGGGTTCGAGGCTCACACCAGACAGCCCTGGCGCGTGGCGACTAGAATATGACCACTAAATATTGGGCTGTCACTCAGTGGGTGACCAGTGCCCAGGCGGAGTGACCACTGGCTCAAGGACAGATTGGATAGGCTGCGGTTGTTTTCTTTGGAACAGAGGAGACTGAGGGGAGACCTTATTGAGGTGTATAAAATTATGAGGGGCCTAGATAGAGTGGATAGGAAGGGCCTATTTCCCTTAGCAGAAGGGTCAACAACCAGGGGACATAGATTTAAAGTAATTGGGAGGAGGTTTAGAGGGGATTTGAGAGGAAATATCTTAACCCAGAGGGTGGTGGGGGTCTGGAACTCACTGCCTGAAAGGGTGGTAGAGGTAGAAACCCTCACCACTCGAAGTGCTGTAACCTACAGGGCTATGGACCTGGAGCTGGAAAGTGGGATTAGGCTGGATAGCTCTTTGTCGGCTGGCGCGGACACGATGGGTCGGAATGGCCTCCTTCCATGCTGTAAATTTCTATGATTCTATGATTCTGTGATAACATTTCTGCCTGTGAGTCAGAAGGATTGGGTCAGGGCCCCGCTCTGGAAAGTCCTGGCGATGGGCTCTGAACACTGGGCCAATGTCCATCAGAGGATCCGATGGGTGTGGGTGGTTTCCCCCCCCCACTGTAAAAGGTAAGTGGGGCTCTTCAGCCTCGGTTGCAGCCCACCGAGGAGAAGGTCCTCCAAAGATAAATACCACGAGGAAGGCAACGGGAACCCATGTCAGCTACACTGCCCCAGTAAGTGGCTCAGGAATCTGGGGTGAGACTGGGACTCACAATGGACAGACACGCATAAATGCATCTTTTGAAAGGTGATAAGGTATTGTAACACTGAGAAGGTGAAGTCTTTTAATGAACTGTTTGCTTCTTTAAAGGCAACTCTTGTGTGTGACTTGATATTACTTCATGTCCTTCCGAAACGAAACTACTACAAGCAAAAGAAATTCAAGACTGTAGAAGGAGAATCATCTGCCCCAACGCCAGCAGAAGTGAGTGGAGATTAGATGGCGAGTAGCCTCCCCAAAATCATCAAACACAATAAAAGACCCCTTTCATTTAACATGATTTATATTTGGAAAACCATTTACGTCCTGGCTATTTAGCTCGATATGATTGATTATTGGGACGACAATATTTCCTCCTCAGCTAATTAATTTTCTTTCTAAAATAGACCAAATAGTAACACGGGAAGCTGGGAGATGGGTCGCCTCTCCATCCCAAAGAAGCATCTAAACCGAGCGAGCACGGCCATGAGAATTGGACCTCCTCCGTGTCAGGCAACGCTCTTTCAGCTCAAGTACAGCAAACAACAACATTCACCCGTAGCAAGAACATCCTCCAATTCCAGGCCTTAGAACTACCGAAAGAGAAGGAAAGTGCAGCAGAGTCCTGTTTGTTCAAAGTCCTCTTTCTCTTTTAGAGAAATTTAAAATGGACCACTCCTGCATCATCAACGTGGCCCACCAGGCAGGAAGACCAACTCGAGCATCACCACCATAGCAACAATTTGCTCCTATAATATGGGGCAGCACTTTGAACATCAGCACGCGCTGCACATTTTCCTTCCTGAGCACTGCTCCTTATCACTGTATTACATTTCCAATTGCTTATCTTAGTGTCCACAGCCGTGAGAAATTATGTGACTTGTTTTTAATTTAAAAAATTCAGTCAAACTCTGCTCAGTTCCTTATGCACATCGGAAACGAGTTGGCTTTTCATGGGCTTTTGCAAATTTGGGGGGCTGAGTACTGGGGGCTGGGGGTGGGGTAGGGGCGGGGGGGGGGGTGGGGGTGAGGGGGGGTTGGTGTGTAGGGCGGGTGGGGTAGTCTGACCCAGGAGCACCAGTGGCCCAGGCTGGAGCCCTAAGGTACAGTAACACTTTCCTCCACTTGGGCTGGACCACCGCCCGATTATGGGGGGAGTGTGCAGTCCCAGGGCTCCGCCCCATCCTGCCCTACACTGACCAACGGGTGCCAGTCCCACGCCCTGACTCAGGCGGGCACTCCGCACCTCCAGCGGTGGGCTCGGGGGAATGTACTTGCTTCATGGGTTCTTTGCTTAAGAATTCATAGCAACACATTGCTATTAAGAACTAGTTGGTTTATTAGAAAAAGGTTTAACAATCACATTGCACATTACCTGTTCATCCATCAGGCTCACATCCCCCAAACCCAACTGGTTGGGGTTTTATTGAGTCTTGTGAACATCTCGTGACTGGCTAAGCCACTCACAATGCAACAGCTCTACAAACTTGTGAGCATCCTCACCAATGCACACATTACAGGGGTGGATATTGAGTCTAGTGATGGGGGCCCCAGTGAAGCGAACTGCTCTAGCCTGGACGGTGTCAGGCATCTTAAGTGTTGCTGTGGATACACCTGACTTGTAGAATGTGAAGGTTCCTTCAGTGATCAGGAGGTGAACCATTCATCAGGGAGTCTCCATGCACTGACTTGTTCGTGTAGCCACCGTGTTAATGTGGCTGAACCAGGCAAACGTCTGGCCAGTGTTGACTCTTGGGGTGCTGATGGCGGGGTTGTGGGGGCGGGCGGGTCCTCGGCGATGGAGTTGCCATTAAAGATCAGGGTGAGGTAGGAGAGCCTTTTCCTGTTGCAGATGTCAGTTGCCTGGCGATTATGTGGCAAGAATGTTACCTGACACTTGACAACCCAAGCCTGGATGTCGTGCAGGGCTTGCTGTAGAATGCATCGGGCTGCTTCATCATTGGAGGAGTAATGGACAGAGCTCATCATCACTGACCTTATCATGGAGTGGTCGTTAATAAAGTAGCTGAATATGATTGGGCTGAACATGTTTCCCAGAGGAACTCCTGCAGCAACATTCTGGGGTACAAGGATTGGCCTCCAACATCCAAAGCCACCTTCCTTTGTTTTTGATGGTTTGTATTGGTTGAGGGAGAAATATTATTTGAAACACCGAGAGAACTCCCCACTTTTCTTCAAACAGTCTCATGGGGTCATTAAACGTGCACTTCAATCACTGAAGCAAGAAGACGGACATTTTTAACACCTCATTCCAAAAAATAGCCTCTCTAAGAATGCGGCACTCCCTCAGTACTGCCCCTCCGACAGTGCAGCGCTCCCTCAGTACTGTCCCTCCGACAGTGCAGCCATCCCTCAGTACTGCCCCTCCAATAGTGCAGCACTCCCTCAGTACTGCCCCTCTGACAGCATGGCACTCTCTCAGTACTGCCCTTGCGACAGTGTGGCGCTCTCTCAGTACAGCCCCTCCAACAGTGCAGCACTCCCTCAGTACTGCCCCTCCAACAGTGCAGCACTCCCTCAGTACTGTCCCTGCGACAGTGCAGCACTCCCTCAGTACTGTCCCTCCGACAGTGCAGCACTCCCTCAGTACTGACTCTCCGACAGTGCAGCACTCCCTCAGTACTGCCCCTGCGACAGTGCGGCTCTCCCTCAGAACTTCCCCTGCGACAGTACAGCACTTCCTCAGTACTGCCCCTCCGACAGTGCAGCACTCCCTCAGTACTGCCCCTCCGACAGTGCGGCGCTCCCTCAGTACTGCCCCTCCAACAGTGCAGCACTCCCTCAGTACTGTCCCTCCGACAGTGCAGCGCTCCCTCAGTACTGCCCCTCCGACAGTTCAGGAGTCCCTCAGTACTGCCCCTCCGACAGTGTGCCCCTCCCTCAGTACTGCCCCTCTGACAGTGCGGCTCTCCCTCAGTACTGCCCCTGCGACAGTACAGCACTCCCTCAGTACTGCCCCTCCGACAGTGCAGCACTCCCTCAGTACTGCCCCTCCAACAGTGCAGCACTCCCTCAGTACTGCCCCTCCGACAGTGCAGCACTCCCTCAGTACTGTCCCTCTGACAGTGCAGCAGTCCCTCAGTACTGCCCCTCCGACAGTGTGCCCCTCCCTCAGTACTGCCCCTCCGACAGTACAGCACTCTCTCAGTATTGCCCCTGCGACAGTGCGGCGCTCCCTCAGTACTGCCCCTGTGACAGTACAGCATTCCCTCAGTATTGCCCCTCCGACAGTGCGACGCTCTCTCAGTACTGCCCCTCTGACAGTGCAGCACTCGCTCAGTACTATCACTCCGACAGTGCGGCGCTCCCTCAGTACTGCCCCTCCGACAGTGCGGCGCTCCCTCAGCACTGTCCCTCCGACAGTGTGGTGCTCCCTTAGTACTGCCCCTCTGACAGTGCAGCACTCCTTCAGTACTGCCCCTCCGACAGTGCAGCGCTCCCTCAATACTGACCCTCCCTTAGTGCGGCGCTCCCTCAGTACTGCTCCTCCGACAGTGCGGCACTCCCTCAGTAAACAAGTCCTGGAGCTGAGATTGGACTCACTGCCCTCTGACTCTGAGCTGAGGGCCCAGAGGACACACAGATAAAGGCAGGGGGTGGGGGGCGCGGGGGACGGGAGGGGGGGTGGGGGTAGGTGGTAGTGGGTCTGGGGCTGGAGGTGGAGCGTGGGGGTGACGGGGGGTTGGTGTGTAGGGGGGGTGGGATAGTCTGATCCAGGAGCACCAGTGGCCCAGGCTGGAGCCCTAAGGTACAGTAACACTTTCCTCCACTTGGGCTGGACCACCGCCCGATTGTGGGGGGAGTGTGCAGTCCCAGGGCTCCGCCCCGTCCTGCCGTACACTGACCAACGGGTGCCAGTCCCACGCCCTGACTCAGGCGGGCACTCCGCACCTCCAGCGGTGGGCTCGGGGGAAGGTCTCTTCGCTCGCAGCGATGGCAGGAATGAAACGGTGATCATTCCTCAGCATTCCCTGGGCATTTCTGCCTCGTTTCTGCCGGACAGGTGGGTTTAAAATCTTCCTTCGATTCTTCCTCTTTCACCCTCTGCACTGCAGCAGTGCCTCAGTACCGCACCAAAGGATTATGTGCTGAAGCCCCTGGAGGGAAGTGCGACAGTACAGCACGACCATGTGGCTCAGAGGTGAGAGTGCTCCCACCGAGTCAGGGCTGAGACGGTGGTCGGAGGGGGGCGAGGCGAGAATTAAGATAACCTGTAAATACTAATAATCGCGGAATATTGGAATGCTGTGTGGAGTCACGAAGGTTATTTGCAACTCCGATGCGGAATTGTCTCTCACATTCAGGGAGCTGCCCCAGGCTTCATTCTCAGTTTGATCGCTGCCACAGTGACAGCGTTCTGGGTAGCAGGTTAAACACTGAATGTGATAGCTGCGTCTCAGCTCAATTGCACACTCTCGATAACAACATGTCAACACAGCTACTGCCTCAGAAGTGAAGTAATTGGGGAACGATTGGTGTTGTGTGCGCCTCCTGTTTCCACCCCGGGGCTCCAGGTGGTGTGGGTAGAGGTTGCGGGTTTGGGAGGTGGATGGGGTATCAGGTGGCAGGACAGACGCACCAATGTTAGCGTCCTCGACCAGGCCAACATCCCCAGCATCGAAGCACTGACCACACTTGATCAGCTCCACTGGGCGGGCCACATTGCCTGCATGCCCGACACGAGACTCCCAAAGCAAGCGCCCTATTCAGAACTCCTTCACGGCAAACGAGCCAAAGGTGGGCAGAGGAAACGTTACAAGAACACCCTCAAAGCCTCCCTGATAAAGTGCAACGTCCCCACTGACACCTGGGAGTCCCTGGCCAAAGACCGCCCTAAGTGGAGGAAGTGCATCCGGGAGGGCGCTGAGCACCTGGAGTCTCATTGCCGAGAGCATGCAGAAATCAAGCGCAGGCAGCGGAAAGAGCGTGCGGCAAACCAGTCCCACCCACCCCTTCCCTCAACGACTATCTGTCCCACCTGTGACAGGGACTGTAATTCCTGTATTGGACTGTTCGCCCACTAATGACTCATTTGAAGAGTGGAAGCAAGTCTTCCTCGATTCCGAGGGACTGCCGACGATGATGATGATGATGATGATGGGGTGTCTCTGCCCTGCACTAACTGTAGCGCCCCCAGGGTCTAGGTGGTGGGGGTGGAGGTTGTGGGTTTGGGAGGTGGATGGAGTACCAGTGGCCTACACTAACCGGTAGTGCCATCGTCAGCGGGCGCAGCAACCCGTTTTCGCCCCGGAGCAGAACTTCAGACGCTGGCGACAGCTTTGCGGCTCGCGGCTGCTCGCGGGTTGCAAGTCAAAAGGGACGTACGCGGCCTTCTTGTCTATAGCTCGCGGGGACTGTGCCGCCATCTTGCAGACCGGCACTCCGTTTGTGTCCCGTCCCACCGCGTGGCGCTGCAAATTTCGCCTGGCTTTGCGCCCCGGTTCCGCCCACTAGAGGAGCTGATATTTCGCGGTGCAGTTCCTCTCGAGGGCGGTAAGCCCAATATAGGTCGCAGGGCGGGAATTCCGTGCCTGGCGCATGAACCCGCGCCCCATGCCTGTTACTGCCCCCAGATGGGACGCTGCCGAACTTTGCCCCCATTGTATCTCTCTTTACACAAATTATCCTTCATTGTTGAATTGAGAAAAGAGCGGTCCTGTCAGTTGAATCTCTTACCACACTATTGCACCAGAAGCTTTGGCCGGGACATCGGACTTAGATGTTGACGTTAGATTTGTCTTGCTCCTACGATATGAAACAAAGAAAAGAAAAAGAAGAAATGGATCTCTTTCATCTGTACCTGAATTGGGCCGCTTTCTATCTACTGTTAACTTAGTAACCAACATTCTTTATTGTCCATGTTGGGACTACGGCTGTAGTGAGGACTGGAGCCAAGTGGTTCTGTTTTGATATATTGCTCTCGCTTCTTTACCAACTCTCCCTGTGGAATGGTCCTCCAGGTGCTGGGAGTGTGTTGCAGTTGGTGGCAGGGACTAAAGCTGCAGGTTTGGTGAGGCAAGGTCCCACTTACAGCCAGCCCATGCCACAGGGAGGCACAAGACTGAAACCTCAAGCGTTGCAATATGCGGGTTTCATTGTCGACGTGCACTGTGGCTTGGTGTGCCAATGTGCACTTGGCATGGAACAGCATGTGAAGGGTTTGTGCTCCAGACTGAGTTTCCAATCCTGATCCATCAGAAGGAACCAGCAGAGACCCGCCAGTGCATCAGTCCTCCCCCCCCCCACTTGTTGTTGGTTGTGGACCAACAATTGGAAGAAACCATCAACGCGGTCTGGCGCATGCAACAGACAATGGGGCCGTCTAATGAAAAGGGGAGATAGGATTTTTCAAAATATAAAATAGGTTAATGTTATCACTTTAGTTGACACATTTTAATAAATTGCAATACTGATATTATTTTAAGTTGCCAGAGGAACACAAGTGTCTACTGCAGAGGATGAGACAATCGTGCAAATGGTGAAGTAATAATTTGATTCGTTTCAAAAACATAAAATGAAATGCCTAAAATGCAAATAAATGCAAGGCAGAAACGTTACTCAGCCAACTCTCCCCACACCCATCCCGAGGTGTTGCACCTTGATGTGGTGAGAGGGCGATGTGCTCCTACGACCCCGAGAGCGATGCTGGCGGGAGTATAACACCTGGTAGGGGACACACAAGCCAGACGAGTCAAAATGTAGGAGCCAGACTGAAGGCAGTGCAGTCAGTCAGTCATAGGCGGTCTCTCGAAACGAGGATGACTTGCTTCCACATCAAAAAAGAGATGAGTTCACAGGTGTTTCAATGAAGGACCTAATATTCCAGATCCTGATCTATACCCTGAAGGGTGGGAGATGCCGGTGCGTGGATTTTTTTAACGTGTGGTGGCCGTTGTACACCAGCCACCACACGGGCTTGACAGAGCTAGGTCTTGGTCCAGTGGCAAGGATTACCCAAGACGACTGGAGACCTGCTCTGCTGCACGGACCTAGTGCACACACATCGCAGTATGGGCTGGCCCGTGCTGCCCCTGGGCCCGACCTCAGACCTCTCCTGAGCCCCGATCACATCCTTCCACAGTCTTTCGCCGCTCCTGCCGTACCCGCTCCAATCACCGACCTGGACCTTGATGACGTCACTCTTTGCTGCCGTCGCCCTCCTGCACCAGCTCGCGCTGTTCCC
This sequence comes from Pristiophorus japonicus, assembly GCF_044704955.1. Classification (NCBI taxonomy): domain Eukaryota; kingdom Metazoa; phylum Chordata; class Chondrichthyes; family Pristiophoridae; genus Pristiophorus; species Pristiophorus japonicus. Next base: position 61,774,809 of record NC_091992.1, read on the forward strand.
TGGGCCACCACACCTCTGCTCCTTTTATAGCCCCAACCTGCCGCTGGTGTTCTCATGCAGATCGGGGCCTCCACGCCATGCACTGCCCTCCTGGTAGGGACTTATGAGTCAGGCGATTGACCCGTCCACGTAAAAATACCTTTCATTGTGGAAACAGGTCTGTCACAGACTGCCAAATATAACCATCACCTGTGGTGAAGATGGATGTGAGACAAGATGACACTCTGACTGGAGCCAAATCGTTTGGTCTGGACAGACGACGGTGGAAGAAATGGTTTGCCTCATCTGTCACTAGGCACAGGAGACTCGAACTAACTGAGAAACCTCGCCACAGGCCGATATATTTTGGTGTACTGCTCAAGCTGGTGCTGGTCCCCAGCAAGCCATTAGTTGCTGTAGTCTCTCTTTACTCCACACGGTGGAGGCGATGGATAAGCCTCTCTGGCTGGGCTGTCAGTGCAGGCTGCCTCTGCACTGTTGTTAACTTGATGCTGAAGCTCATTGAAATTCATGTCAGCCGTCCAGAGCTCTGCATACCGCAGCGATCAATACAAGCTCATTCTGTTTTCTAAATTGAAAGGCCACTATATTGGTTTTACTCACATTACAGAAAGACTGTACTTAAAGGGAGGCTAGCATGGGGCATTTTCAGGCAGCAGTCAAAAATAACTCACCCTGAAATGTCTTGACCTGATCGACATTCAGGCTTGGGTTGATGAGTGGCAAGTATCATTCGCGCCACACAAGCGAGAGTCTAACTACTTCCCACTTGCCTGGGTGAGTGCAGCTCCAACAACACTCAAGAAGCGCGACACCATCCAGGACAAAGCAGCCCGCTTGATTGGCACCCCCTCCACCACCTTCAACATTCACTCCCTCCATCACCGGCGCACCGTGGCTACAGTGTGTAGGAGCAAGAACGCTCTGACGGCCAAGTCTGACGCAGTAACAACATTCGCCACCCACCCAGAATCACGTGGCCTCCCGGAGGAGGTGACACAATGTAAAATAACCTAGCAAGCCAATTAGGGGAAAATTCGAGCCCAGGAGAGCACTCTGGTCCTGGCTGATGTTAGTCAGTCCCTACCTTATTATCTGAGGTGAATATGCCCCAGCCAGACACAGGCCCAACTTGTGATGGAAGGAGTTCAGCCAATCAGCATCCAGCGCACGAGCGGGCAACCTGTTCTCGAGACCCACTATTCTCTGGAGGAAGACCTATTTCTTGACACCGGACCTCGATCCGGCCTTAACTCTTGTAAGCCTGACCCCTGGGCCTCCATAACTGATTCAGTTCAAATACTTGGTCAACATAAACACAAGCTAGTCCCCAAATATCAGTGTGAAGAAATGTCTTTTTCTTTATTTTCAATAAAAGTGAGAACTGTCATTGGGACAGTGACACGTTCCATCAGCACCTCAGCAGAGCTGTCATTGGTTGTACATTTGTCAGCAAACTTGTCACCATTGACATACAAGGGGGTGGACCTTGACTTGATGCGATGATGTAATAGACCGGATGCTGCTCCCAGTGTAATGTATGCCCTGTGAGTATACTCACAGGTTTGTAGAACTGTTGCACTGTGAGTGGCTTAGCCAGTCACGTGATGTTCACAAGACATAATAAAACCCCAGCCAGTTGGGTCTAGGTTATCCACGATGAGGTATGCAGTTGTGAGCCTGGTGCATGAACTGGTAATGTGTAGTGTGATTGTTAAACCTTTGTTAATAAACCAGCTGGTTCTTAATCGCAATGTGTTGCTATGAATTCTTAAGCAAAGAACCCACGAAGCAAATACATTGCACTCAGCAAGCTCTCCTACACCCCTCAATGAACCGCGGTTAGTCGTCTGCCTTGATGGTGATGGAGCTCCGACGATGCCACCTTCCAGCTTCCGATATGTCTTCCTCTTTCCTCAGCCGCGGATTCCCCTCCACTGCGGTTGACAGAGCCCTCGACTGTGTTCTGCCATTACCCGCACTTCTGTCCTCACATCTCATTCCTCCATGACCTCTCACTTTGTCCTTGCCCTGCCCCCCCGCCCCCACCCACCCCACATCCTCGCTTTACCCTGGCTCTGCACTCGCTCAAAAGCTATTCATCTCCAGTATCTTCCAGCTCTGGTGAAAGGTCATCACCCTTAAACTGTTTCTCTATCCACAGATAAGAACATAAGAAATAGAAGCAGGAGTCGGCCATTCGGCCCCTTGAGCCTGCTCTGCCATTCAATAAGATCATGGCTGATCCGATCATGGACTCAGCTTCACTTCCCTGCTCGCTCCCCATAACCCTTCACTCCCTTATCGCTCAAAAATCTGTCTATCTCCATCTTAAATATATTCAATGACCCAACCTCCACAGCTCTCTGGGGCAGAGAATTCCACAGATTTACGACCCTCAGAGAAGAAATCCCTCCTCATCTCCGTTTTAAATGATGCTGCCTGACCTGCTGAGTATTTTCAGCAATTTCTCTTTGTATTTCCAATTTCCAGCGCCCGCAGTGTATTGCATTTGTTTGTCCCGTAACTACTATCAGTTTAGCTCGGCAGCAGTAGCTGTGTTGACATGTTGTTATCGAGAATGTGCAATTGAGCTGAGACGCAGCTATCATGTTCAGTGTTTAACCTGCCACCCAGAACGCTGTCACTGTGGCAGCGATCAAACTGAGAATGAAGCCTGGGGCAGCTCCCTGAATGTGAGAGACAATTCTGCATCGGAGTTGCAAATAACCTTGGTGGCAGGCTCCACACAGCGTTCCAATATTCTGCTATTATTGCTACTCACGGGTTATTTTTCTGCTCTCACATCATTCCCCCTCCCCGCAGCGTGTTGTGGGCCAGGGTTGATGATGTAATCTGTCCTCAGGGGGTCACTCCTCTCCCTCCCCTGGACCCATCGCCAGACGGCCAGAGAGCTCGCCTGCTCCCAACATGCTCTCCTACACTCCTCAGTGAGCCAGGGTTGGTTACCTGGCTTGATGGTGATGGAGTTCTGAGCATGCCACTGCCCACTACCAAGTTTCCCATATGTCTTCCTTCTCCCTCAGCCAAGGATTCCCCTCCACCATGGTTGATCGTGTCAGTCCCGTTTCCTGCACTTCCGCCCTTACCCCTTTCCACCCTCCCAGACCCGGGCCAGGATGGCCCCCTCGCCCTCGGCTCCACCATCCTTCACTCTCACTGGATCATCCTCCGCCTTTTCCGCCACCCTTGACTTCAATGGAAGTATAAATGGGGAGAGATGTAAAGCAGGCTGTTAATTGGCTATCACACGTTGTACACTGTCGCCCAAAGTCAAGAACTACCTTGAGATGTCAGTGCCCCTTCATAAAGAACAATGGCGCAGGGAATGTGCAGCACTCTCGGTGCACTGCCGCTGTGACTCCAGCAAGAGGCTGGCAGAAGGGCCGTAAGTTAGGCCCCAACCCTGGTCTTGGCCTTTTCTGTGTGCCTTTCTGGGGGAAGATCCTCACCTGGCTGGTGTAAACGGAGGCACCACCAGAGGTAGACATGCCCATTGCCAGGAACTTCCACATCCCTGGCCTGGCACGGCAGTCAATAGCAGGTGCGTGCGGTGGGTACGGGCAGGTGCTGGATATGGGCCCAACAGAGAGCTGTGGTCTGGATCCCCAATAATTTAAAACACTTTCACACTTTTTTTTGTCCACCCTACACCAGAGGCCAAAGAGGGACAGGAAGCCTCTCTCGGAGGGGGCCCCAGAATTCATCCCCCTCACCCCCCAGATCAGCGACCTTAGGCCACAATATCGCACTGGTCCCTACGGCAGGGGCTTGTGATGTGCCCTAGTTGCATGGGGCCCCGCCTCCATTATTGAAATTGAGAGTCCTTGCACTGAACCTTGAACTTTGGAGGGGTCAGTACCAGAGTTCATCAGTGGCTGGACCTTGATGTCGACACTGGGATCAAAGGCCAGTGGGTTTTTGGCCCTATCTTACTTGGAAGAGGAAGTTAAAAGTGATACATAAATGTGGCCTGACAGGTCTCTTAGCCAAGGCATACTTAAAGTGTCAGCTGTAGCTCAGTAGGCAGCACACTTGCCTCTGAATCAGAAGGTTGTGGGTTCAAGTCCCACTCCAGGGACTTGAGCACAAAAATATTTAAGTTGACACTCCTGTGCTGAGGGAGTGCTGCTCTGTTGGAAGTTCTGTCATTTGGATGAGACGTTAAACCAAGGCCCCATCTGCTTGCTCAGGTGGACGTAAAAGATCCCACGGCACTATTTCGATGAAGAGCAGGGGAGTTCTCCCTGGTGTCCTGGGGCCAATATTTATCCCTCAATCAACATAACAAAAACAGATTATCTGCTCATTAACACATTGCTGTGTGTGGGAGCTTGCTGTGCACAAATTGGCTGCTGTGTTTCCCACATTACAACAGTGACTGCACTTGAAAAGTACTTCATTGGCTGTAAAGTGCTTTGAGACGTCTGGTGGTTGTGAACGGTTACTCTAGCAGGCTCTATATTTCCAAAACTTTATAAGTAAGGATCTTTTCCCAAAGCAAATGTACAGGTTACCGAGTGAGTATTAAATGCATGATGGGATAGTGTGGCTGCCTGAAATCCTGATCATCAAATAGTGGAATAGAGTCAGTACCTGGAGTACGGATTCTAAAATCATTGTTCAGCTTATGATAGGAAGGAAATAGTTAATGAAATAATATCTTTTCTGGGAAAGCCAGAAATCTGTAGATGGTAAATCTCACTGGCACATTAGTGCCCTTCTACCTTCAACTACCCATCTAACTGACCGTGGAAATCTCCACCCTAAAACAAAGCTTTAGCTATCCTGATTACTGTTTCAGTCAATGTAGTATATTAGTTCGAGCTCAGTTGAATATGACATAGTTAGTTCAGGGGAGCAGTATCGATGATACAGCTTACATTCCCACCACCGGTGTTGGAACACTTTGCCTGCCGGGAGATGCAGGTATGATGACCATATTGGGCTTGGTGCTCACAATTGCTCAAAATCTGACATGCAGAAAACTCCATGAATGTGGGTAATTGGGACATCTGCAGGCAGCTGACCAGAGGCAGGAAGTGATGTCAGTCAGCAGAAACACACCTGCCATCAGTGTTTCATCCAGGACACTATCAGCATAATGTGCAGAGTTGATGAAAATGGCAAACCAGGGAGAGGGCAGTGTCCTTGTATAGTGGAGACTGGGTAAAAGGAACGGATTCACTCCTGGTACTGTACGGCCCATGTGTGTGTCTCTGTCCGCCCCTGTACATAAGCAGTAGACACTGGGTAAAAGGAATGATTCACTCCTGGGTACCGTGCAGCTCGTGTGTGATTCAGTGTGTCCAAGGAGCCGGCCTGGCCCGTGCTGGTCTGGGTAGGAATCAAGGACTGGTGCAACGTGACAGCAGCAGGGCTACTACCAGGACACTGGGCACAGACCTGCATTCATCGCTGCTAGTGGTCACAGGCCAGCTGAACATTCAGGCAGTGGAAGCCCTTCCTGTTATAAAGCATGGCTGCTTCTGGACAGGGGAATGCAGGGCAACATGTGAGCAGACAATGAACATAGGCACATAGAAACGGGAGTGGGCCATTGAGCCCCTCAAGCCTGGATAATGTTCCGAAACGAATCGGATCCAGAATCCCAAACATGCCACAGTGTCCTCTCGGTCCTCAGCTACCTCTGTCAGGCCCCGTTGGTGCCCGATGGAAGTCCCGTCATTAACTTGCTTTTCAGGCAAAGAACCGGCATTAAAATATTATGAGAGCCTGTCTGGCCCTTCCTCCCCAGAACCACATGCACCAGGAACTTTAAGGAGAAGAAGAAAGAAAGACTTTTATTTATATAGTGCCTTTAATGACCACTGGACGTCTCAAAGCGCTTTACAGCCAATGAAGTGCATTTTGGAGTGTAATCACTGATGTAATGTGGGAAACGCGGCAGTCAACGTGTGCACAGCAAGCTCCCACAAACAGCCATGTGATAATGAGCAGATAATCTGTTTTTGTTTAATGTTGATTGAGGGATAAATAATGGCCAGGACACCAGGGATAACTCGCCTACTCTTTGAAATAGTGCCATGGGATCTTTTACATCCACCTGAGAGCAGACGAGGCCTTGGTTTAACGTCTCATCCAAAAGACAGTACTTGCGACAGTGCAGCGTTCCCTCAGCACTGCACTGGAGTGTCAGCCTAAATTTTTTTGTGCTCAAGTCCCTGACCCAGAAGTGAGGGTGCTACCCACTGAGCCACAGCTGACTAGCTCTGCAATCTCACTCCATATATCCGCCTTTGGCCCATATCCCTTAATATCTTTGGTTAACAGAAAGCTATCAATGTCCGATTTAAAATTAACAATTGGCCGAGCATCAATTGCCATTTGTGGAGGAGAGTTCCAAACTTCTACCACCCTTTGTGTGTAGAAGTGTTTCCTAATTTCGCTTTTGAAAATGTTCAGGGTGGTGGTGACCTTGTCAGGCACTGGGAGAGCATGGCCCCACTGGTGAAGCAGGTCCAACTGTAGGGTGCGGCACACATTTCGAACAGCCCGTCTGTAGGAGTGCAGCATTCTCACACACTGCTCCTCACAGATGTCCAGGAAAGTGAGAGCCGACAGGTCCCGTGGGCTGGGTATGACCTTCCACGAGCAATCCCCCACCCCCCTCATCTATAGTTCCCTCACAGATCAAGCTGCTGCTAATACACTCGTCTTCCTTCAACCATTCGGTCAATTATCTGAGTATAGGAACAGGAGTAGGTAGTTCATTCAATTTTATCATGGTCGATCTGTCACTTAACTCCATATAACCACCCTGGTTCCATAACCTTAATATCCTTGCCCAACTAAATTCGATCAATCCATCAATCCAGATTCCCACTACCCTTTGTGTGAGGAAGTGCTTCTTGACATCACCCTAATTTTAAGATTATTCCCCCTTGTTCTTGTCTCGCCCATCAGAGGAAACTGTTTCTCTCTACCTACCCGATCAACTCCCTTAATCATCTTAAACACCTCAATTAGATCATAAGAACATAAGAACAAAAGAAATAGGAGCAGGAGTAGGCCATATGGCCTCTCGAGCCTGCTCCGCCATTTAATATGATCATGGCTGATCCGATCATGGACACAACTCCACTTCCCTGCCCGTTCCCCGTTACCCCTTATCCCCTTATCGGTTAAGAAACTGTCTATCTCCGTCTTAAATGTATTCAATGTCCCAGCTGCCACAGCTCTCTGAGGCAGCAAATTCCACAGATTTACAACCTTCTGAGAGAAGAAATTTCTCCTCGTCTCAGTTTTAAATGGGCAGCCCCTTATTCTAAGATTATGTCCCCTAGTTCTAGTCTCCCCCATCAGTGGAAACATCCTCTCTGCATCCACCTTGTCAAGCCCCCTCATAATCTTATACGTTTCGATAAGATCACCTCTCATTCTTCTGAATTCCACTGAGTAGAGGCCCAACCTACTCAACCTTTCCTCATAAGTCAACCCCCTCATCTCCAGAATCAACCGAGTGAACTGCCTCCAAAGCAAGTATATCCCTTCGTAAATATGGAAACCAAAACTGCACGCAGTATTCCAGGTGTGGCCTCACCAATACCCTGGATCACCCCTTAATCTTCTACACTCAAGGGAATACAAGCCTTGTCGATGCAACCTGTCCTCATCATTTAACCCTTTCCTCCACCCCCTGCCCCCCCCGCAAGGCCAATAAATCCTCCCTGAGGTGTGGTGCCCAGAGCTGAACGCAGCAATAAATTAACAATAAAGAAGCAAATCTGACATCGGTGATTAGTCAGGGTGACAGGGTGAGTCAGGCAAACAAATGAAATGGCAGCATCCTCTGAGCTCTGTGGTGCCTTGACAACGCATCCATCCGGTAAAGGCAGAGATCCTAGTCATCCGAGTGAATGGGGTGAGTTTATTTTTGATTCGTTCTCTGGAAGTGTGGGTCGCTGGAAAGCTGGGACTATTGGCCATCCCTGGCTGCCCATGAGAAGATAGTGGTGAGCCTTCTTGAACTGTTGCAGTCCCCATGGTGCAGGAATGTTCCCCTTTATCAGAAGCCCCGCGCAGGCCTATCACCAGCTGCTGCCGGGGGAGAGGATATCGCGTGTGTGGCTACACAGCAGCCATGCAGTAAATGTAAAGGGTCTGCGCACCAACAAAAGATTAGATGGATCATCGTCCCACATTGCTGTTCAGCAGGGAGTTCCTGAATTTTGACCCAGCGACAATGAAGGAACGACGAAGTGATGTATGTATGGAGGTGGTGGTGTTCCCATGCACCTGCTGCCCTTGTCCTTCTCGGTGGTAGAGGTGGCAGGTTTGGGTGGTGCTGCCGATGTAGCCTTGGCGAGATCTGCAGTACATCCTATAATTATCATCATCATCATAGGCAGTCCCTCGGAATCGAGGAAGACTTGCTTCCACTCTGAAAGTGAGTTCTCAGGTGACTGAACAGCCTAATACGGGAATTACAGTCTCTGTCACAGGTGGGACAGACAGTCATTGAGGGAAAGGGTGGGTGTGACTGGTTTGCTGCACGCGCCTTCCGCTGCCTGCGCTTGCTCTCTGCATGCCCTCGGCAACGATACTCGAGGTGCTCAGCGCCCTCCCGGATGCACTTCCTCCACTTAGGGCGGTCTTTGGCCAGGGACTCCTAGGTGTTGGTGGGGATGTTGCATTTTATCAGGGAGGCTTTGAGGGTGTCCTTGTAATGTTTCCTCTGCCCACCTTTGGCTCGTTTGCTTCGTTCCGAGTTCCGAGTAGAGTGCTTGCTTTGGGAGTCTCGTGTCAGGCATCGAACAATGACTGTTATCCTGTTATAATATAATAGACTGCATCCTATAGATAGTACAGACTGCAGCCACGGTGCGCCGGTGGTGGAGGAAGTGAATGTTTAGGCTAGTGGAAGAAGTGTTGATCAAGCGGACGGCTTTTTCCTGAATGGTGTCGAACTCAAGAGAGGGACATCCAAAGATGGCTTCACAAATGTAGAGACTTTCAAATATTCTACATGTCCTCCATCTCCCTCCCTCCCACTTTGGACAACGCTTGGGTCTCGGAGCTCCCTGGCTGTTGTCTCGGGTATCTGCGGCTAAATTCCTGTTGCCAAGCCCCAATCGGTGCCATCCAGTGGGGTGGTGGGTAAGCCTGTACCAGGAGTGTATCTGGACCATGCAAATGGCCTGGGCCAGGAAAACAGCCCAGAGACACTGCGCCTGTCAGGCACACGTGAATTGGCTGTCGCGTTTCCTACATTACAACTGCACCTTAAAAGTACTCATTGGCTGTGAAGCACTTTGGGAAGTCCCGAGGTTGTAATAGGCGCTATATAAATGTAAGTCTTTCATTCTTTCTTGCTGCAGATGGCCAAAGAGAAACATCTGCCCTGGAGTGCAGACGTTGCCTGCAATGCTGCGTGTTCACAGACTGAGGTAAGGGTTCACTCCGGCTCTGGTTAAGGCAGCTCCTCTTCTCCACGTGTTCCATGTTAACAATGCTTGTGTAAGGGCCAGGTCAGCCTGGAAAGTCTATCCCCATCTAATCCTGTCCAGGACCAGCAGATAGGGAAGGATAGTCAGCGGGACAACCATTGATCCTACAACCATTCCCTCGGCTAACAGCCACAGATAGCTGATAGGTGGCAGCATTTCGAAGCTGTAGCACTGAAGCTCACAGATCCCTCAGGAGGGTGGGTTAATGGATCTGCCCAGCCCTTCCACGCTGGAAAGGGTGAGCTCCATGCTCTGTCCAAAGCCCTGTGCAAGGCTGGCACCGGACTCCTCCATGCTCCTCGACTTTGCATTCAGGCTTTCTGGCAGATCTGCCTGTCATGTATTCAACTGTCATTTTAACCCATGTATAAACTGACCTAAGTTGTACACCGTGAGAACATTGACCACTAGGTGGTGAACTTGTGGGAGACACTCCTAACCTGGACTTTCAGGTATAAAAGGGGAAGCTCCACCCACCTTCATCACTTGAGTGCTGGCTAATAAAGGTTTCTGGTCACAGAGTGACCTTCTCTCAAATATGGGCCTCGTGTGCATTTATACTGTATAGTAAGGACATATTATTGGCGACGAGAAACTGGGATTTAAACCACACGAGCATGGCCACTAGCAGCACAGACGAGAGGTACTGTGTTGGTGATGATTGGGACGATTTTATTGAGAAACTACAGCAAAGTTTCGTCACCAAGGAATGGTTGGGCAGGATGCGGCTGACAAACGGAGAGCTCATCTCCTGACGGTTTGTAGATCCAGGACGTACTCCCTGATGAAGGATCTTCTACCGCCAGAGAAGCCGGCGGACAAAACTTTTGATAGAGCACGCAATTTGTTATGCTCCAACAATCTGTTAACGCTATATGAACCATGTAAGAAACTTGTTTTAACGTGCAATGCGTCGTTCTATGGGGTCGGGTATGTGTTGCAGCATGTTAATGCCAAGGGCCAGTTACAGCCGGTAGCTTATGCCTCCAGAAGTCTGTCCCAGGCAGAAAGGGGCTACGGGATGGTAGAAAAGGATGTGCTTGCATGTGTATGTGCAGTAAAAAAAATGCACCAATACCTGTTTGGCAGGAAATTTGAACTGGAGACAGATCACAAACCCCTAACGTCCCTTTTGGCCGACAACAAGGCCATAAATGCAAATGCGTCGGTCTGTATGCAGAGGTGGGCACTCACATTAGCCGCCTATGACTATACAATTCGGCACAGACCGGGCACTGAAAAGTGCGCCGATGCACTCAGCAGGCTCTCACTAGCCACCACCGAGGGGACAACTGAGCATGCTGCTGAGATGGTCATGGCTGTTGAAGCTTTTGAAAGCGAAGGCTCACGCGTGACAGCCCATCAGATCAAAGTCTGGACAAATAGAGACCCGCTACTGTCTTTAGTCAAGAAATGTGTCCTGAATGGGGATTGAGCAGCTATGTACGGGGCATGCCCTGAGGAATTTAAATCATTTCACAGGCGCAAGGATGAACTCTTGATTCAGGCCGATTGTCTACTATGGGGAAACCAAGTAGTCATGTCCCAGATGGGCAAAGAGGTTTTCATCAGAGAACTCCACAATGAGCACCCGGGCATTGTCATGATGAAGGCAATTGCCAGGTCACACGTTTGGTGGCCAGGGACAGATGCAGATCTTGAACTTTGTGTTCGCAGGTGCAACACGAGTGCCCAGCTGGGAAGTCCCCCTTAGCCCCTGGTCCTGGCCCGCCAAGCCTTGGTCACGCATCCATGTGGACTATGCAGGTCCTTTCATGGGAAAAATGTTTTTGGTTGTAGTAGACGCCTACTCCAAATGGATCGAGTGTGACATTCTCAATTCAAGCACATCCTCTGCCACGGTAGAAAGTCTACGGGCAATGTTCGCCGCCTATGGTCTACCGGATGTCTTGGTCAGCGACAATGGCCTATGCTTTACAAGCATTGAATTCCAGGACTTCATGGCAGGAAATGGTATCAACCATGTCAGAACGGCACCGTTCAAGCCGGCCTCAAACGGTCAGGCGGAACGAGCAGTGCAGGCAATTAAACAGGGGATGCTCAGAATCCAAGGGGGTTCCCTACAAAGCCGCTTATCACACCTCCTGTTAGCAATAGATCCCGACCACACTCGCTCACAGGGGTTCCAACCGCAGAGCTGCTAATGAAAAGGACACTCAAAACCAGGTTATCCCTTATACACCCCACCATGAAAGAAATTGTTGAGAGCAGGCGCCAGTCACAATGTGCCTACCATGACAGGAATGCGAGGGCGCGATGTATTGATGTCAATGACCCTGTCTTTGTCCTCAACTACGCTGCAGGGTCCAAATGGCTCACAGGCACTGTGATTGCCAAAGAGGGAAATAGGATTCTGGTAGTTAAACTTACCAATGGACAAATCTGCCGCAAACATGTGGATCAAACAAAAAGGAGGTTCAGCAATCCCATAGAAGAAGCAGAGGAAGAACACGATGTAGAGTTCACTCCACCACAGGTCAACGAACACCGAAATCAAGTGGAGGAGAACCCAGTCACTGTGGGCAGTCCGGACAGGCCTGAGGCACCACAAACAGCAGACACTCAGGCCAGCGCCCAACAACCGGAGCCCCAACTCAGGCGCTCTACAAGGGAGCGTAAACCACCAGAGAGACTTAACCTGTGATCCCAATAAGACTTTGGGGGAGGGAAGTGATGTCATGTATTCAACTGTCATTGTAACCCATGTATAAACTGACCTAAGTTGTACACTGTGAGAACATTGACCACTAGGTGGTGAACTTGTGGGAGACACTCCTAACCTGGACTTTCAGGTGTAAAAGGGGAAGCTCCACCCACCTTAATCACTTGAGGTCTTGGTAATAAAGGTAACTGGTCACAGAGTGACCTTCTCTCAAGTATGGGCCTCGTGTGCTTTTATACTGTAGAGTAAGGACATATTACTGCCAATGCACCAAGCATTTAATTGTGCGTACTCATCGGCAGTTTTCTGTAGGCTGCCCCATCGAAATCTTCATCTGAGTCCTGTACGACCTCACCCCCCAGGGAGCTGTCTCACCCTGTGCAGATCCCGCGTCTAACCCGTCCTCTAAGAGTTTCGGTATCTGAGCTGGTGGCTGGGAGCGTAAAATCCAGTGATGGTGTTTCTTCTTCACTTTCCGCTCCCTCTTGTTCAAGCACTGGCATCAGCAGGCTGCATTTCTTGGGGGCGTGAATTGAGAAAGGCAGAGGGGTCAGGTTGTGGTGATGGGAGGGAGGAAACCAGAGGTGTATGCTTACACCACACGCAGCTTGTAAATCAGAAGAGATTGTGGGATGAGGGGCAAGTGGGATGTGAGTAGTGAGGATTACATCTGAGGATGCCGGCATCTTGTATTCATTCAGCCCCACTGTTAGCCGTGGGTTCAGCCGTGGCCCTGCCACGAATGGCCAGCACCGTCGCCTCTATGGAGTAAGGTGATGCAGGTGAGCATGTCACCCGCTGCCGGCAGTTATGCGTCACCTTTTCCTGCAGGAGAAAGGGAAGTGAGTGTGGTGCAATGTGTTTGGGTGATGTGGCTGTCATGGTTGAATAGCTCGCTGTGTGTGCAAGCGTTGCGATGTGGGTGTGTGGCTTGCAGCAGTGGTAAATGTGTGAGGGCGAGGTGAAGCTATGATTGTGAGCGATGAGCGGTGATTGCTAGAGATTGTTGATAGGTGAGTGATGGGGCTGTGGTGCACTGAGCAGTCTGAGAGGCATGTGGTGCAGATGGTGGGATATGGTGTTTGAAGATGCACACTCACCTTGACCACTCGTGTGAGGTCATGACCTTCTTGCAGCACTGGATCCAGATCCTGCGGACAGCACTAGTCACATTGAGCGACCTCCTCCCACATCCTTCTGGTGTCTTGCCGCTAGAGGACCTGACATTGTTTGTAAACCCCCAGGACCAAGACCTCCAGTACCACATCCGAAAACCTCCTTGCCTTCACGCTTGCCTGTTGGGCCATGGATTCATCCACACTGACAACAAAGTGTTTCTGCGACAAAGCACCTCCCCTTTAAGCAGTGCAGAAAGCCTGGGCCGCAGGTTATTGGCCAGAAGACTGCACCCGATACTGGTACCGTCTGTTCAGCGCTAAGCCAATTAGCAGCGCTGCGATCATTATAATGAGCAGGCGGCCTGAATTTTGCATGCTGCCTGCACCACTTCGAACGCACTGGCCTTTTCAGGCCTGATCCAATTTCTAGCCCAACTGCGCTGTGTCTACTCTAACAGACCACTTCATAACTTTAAAGAGCCAGGATTGCCTCCCTGCTGCCTTGTTTCCATGGGAACGCTTGCAGGCCGAGGTCCTTTGGGGAAAGTCCAGGTAATCCCGGAGTGTTGTAAATGGGTCATTGGCCCAGAGTTAATCATCTCCCCTCTTACTGCCCATCATTAGCAGCCGGGGAGCATCTGCCCCTCAATCTATTTGCATCAGACGGCACCCATAAGACATTGTTGTAAGAAACCAGAGAGCAGGTCAACAGATGCAGTAATGGAAGGTTCATCTAAATGAGCCCTAATTAAAGGAATATCCACTGGAATTCAGGTTAGAAGGAAGAATGAAGGAAGAAATTGGATTAAAAGCTAGGAAGCAAAGAGCATTGATGAGCGCGAAAGGGGATGTGGGGTCGATTTTGGGAGTCACAAGGCCCTAGTGCGGCCTCACATATACATATGAACATAAGAAATAGGAGCAGGAGTCGGCCATATGGCCCCTCAAGCCTAGTCCGCCATTCAATAGCTGATCTGATCCCTGCCCAGTCCCCATAACCTTTTACTCCCTTATTGCTCAAAAATCTGTCTATCTCCACCTTAAATATATTCAATGACCCAGCCGCCACAGCTCTCTGGGGCAGAGAATTCCACAGATTTACAACACTCTAAGGGAAGAAATTCCTCCTCATCTCAGTTTTAAATGGGCGGCCCCTTATTCTGTGATTATGTCCCTTAGTTTTAGTTTCCCCTATGAGTGCAAATATCCTCTCTGCATCCACCTTGTTGAGCGCCCTCATTATCTTATATGTTTCGATAAGATCACCTCACATTCTTCTGAACTCCAATGTGTATAGTCCCAACCTATCTTCATAAGTCAACCCCCTCATCTCCGGAATCAACCGAGTGAACCTTCTCTGAAAAGCCTCCAATGCAAGTATATCCTTCCTTAAATACGGAGACCAAAACTGTATGCAGTACTCCAGGTGTGGCCTCATCAATACCCTGTACAGTTGTAGCAGGACTTCTCTGCTTTTATACTCTATCCCCCTTGCAATAAAGGCCAACATTCTATTTGCCTTCCTGATTACTTGCTGTACCTGCATACTAACTTTTTGTGTTTCATGCACAAGGACCCCCAGGTCCCTCTCTACTGCAGTACTTTGCAATTTTTTTCCATTTAAGTTATAATTTGCTTTTCTATTATTTCTACCAAAGTGGATAACTTCATATTTTCCCACATTATACTCCATCTGCCAAATTGTTGCCCACTCACTTAGCCTGTCTATGGGCTAGACTTTCCATTATTTTTGCATGCATACCACCTACTTAACGGCCAGTTTAATGCTGAAATGAGGTGTAACGCCCATATATCACCCATTTAGCCACAAAATAGAAAGTAACGCCCATTTCTCGGTCATTTATTGGCGAGCGTTACTTTCGGCATGTACGTAATGCTGATAAAAAATAATACCGCCCGCCCACATTTTTGGGGTGGAAAGATCAGAATGGGCGAAACCAACGGCCATAATATCGGCCAGCGTTACTTTCGGCACGTAATTAACGCTGAGATTTAATAATACAGCTCGGCCACTGTTTTTTGTTGTAAAGATCACATTTGCCGAAACTAACGCCCAGAAAATCACCCAGCGTTACTTTCGGCACCTCGCACACATCTCGCCGACAATATCACTTGTCGAAAAAAACGCTAGGAAAAAGTTGAACTGACCGGAAGTACTCACAGCGGTATGGACGCCATTTTCTAAATCGTAGATCACATCATTTAAAAGGCTGCTCGGTCTCATATCAGGGGAGTTTGGATGTACTCTGGAGGTCTTTTAAGATGATGAGAACATCTGAACAAACATCTTTTCATACTGTGGACGATTGGAATTTACTTTAGGTGTCTTAGTGGTGACATTTATTGTTTGTGAACAATCGGTGTAATACTGATAGCTATTGGAATGGGGCCTGTCATTTCTCACCCTCTCTTGATGACCAATTACATGCTGCAGATTCGAGATGGCAGAAGGTTCATTCAACAGCATTATGTGTCCAATGTAAGATGTGCCACACTGATGAGGAGGAACAAACATTACACCCTCACTTACAGTGAGAAGCAGTCTTACCTCGACTTGTCCGACACCACCTGCCTTCGGAGACTGCACTTCCACAAAGAGGTTAGCAGTGAGATATTCCAGCTCATCAGGGGAGATGTGCAGCCTGCCAGCACCATCAGGTCCGTCGAGGTCAAGATCACCGCAGCACTGTTCTTCTACGCATCGGGTTCTTTTCAGGCCTCAGCTGGCAACATTTGCGCTATATCTCAGCATGCCACACATTGCTGCATTAGACAGGTCACTGAAGCCCTTTACGCACACAGGATGGACTTTATCAGCTTCCCTATGACCAGGGAGGCTCAGACTGAGAGGGCTTTAGGATTCTACCGAATTGCTAACTTCCCCAAGGAGCAGGGAGCAATAGCCTGTACGCACATCACGATGTGAGCATCTTTTCAGGATGCTGAGGTTTTTAGGAACGGCAAGGGATTCCACTCCCTGAATGTCAACCACCAGCAAATTATTATGGAAATAAATGCTAAATTTCCTGGCAGCATCCATGATGCTCACATCCTGCGTGAGAGCACTGTACCTGACTTGTTTAACAATCAGCCACAAGGTCAATGCTGGATGCTTGGTGACAAAGGATATGGCCTCGCCACCTGGCTGATGACCTCCCTGCGTGACACCTACACCGAAGCTGAGAGACGATACAATGAGAGCCACAGAGCCACTTGCAATATCGTGGACAAAACCATTGGAGTGCTTAAGCAGTGCTTTAGATGCCTGAACCACTCACGAGGTGAGCTCCAATATCACCCTGAGCAGGTAGCTCAACTCGTGGTGGTGTGCTCCATGCTGCACAACTTGGCTATCAGGAGGGGACAAGAATTGTCAGGAGGGTGTGACAGTCCACCTCAGGAGAGAGAGGAAGAGGAGAATGAGGAGGTGGACACTGACATCAGGCCAGACAATCAGGCTGACGCTGAAACCATGTCCCCTCCCCCTCTAGACCGCAGCAAAGGGCCCGTGGTGGCTACATAGCTGCAAGACTCTTACGTCAGCAGCTCATAAATGGGCGCTTTGCTTGAAAGAACATTGTTGTTATTTACAAGGCTGACAAACTGCTGTGTGTGCAGGTCATACATCAATGGTATGCATCACCTGTGACAGTTAAAGTTTAAGTTGATTCAAGTTAAGTGTAATTATACCCTTTCATGTTAAGGAATCACCAGCGTGTAACGGTGCAGCTATCTGAGCCAATGTGCAACAAGGTTATGTTAAATAAAAAACATTTAATCTGACCATTTGTCTGAAATCATAAGAATATCTGTAAAAACACCCCACCCCACCCCCACCCCAGCCCACAACAATTTATCACATGTACATCATTACAATGGTCCCCATTTCCAGCAAAACAGAACACAAATGCAAACCACAAGGTAGCCCCTCGCCCCTTGCCCCGACCCTCCCACCATAATAACAGCAGCAACCTAAAAATATGCCTCAGACAACACCTGCGGCCATGCACCTCACTTTCCTTCCACATCCGCCCCCCCCACCCCTGCATCTCCTCCCCACCTCTACCCCTTCCCCTCCTGACAGAGGAGGGCAAAGGGTTTAATTAGGAGGGGGTAACTAGAGTATGAGAGGAAGCTTGCTGGGAACATAAAAACTGACTGCAAAAGCTGCTATAGATATGTGAAGAGAAAAATATTAGTGAAAACAAACGTAGGTCCCTTGCAGTCAGATTCAGGTGAATTTATAATGGGGAACAAAGAAATGGCGAACCAGTTGAACAAATACTTTGGTTCTGTCTTCACGAAGGAAGACACAAATAACCTTCCGGAAATACTAGGGGACCGAGGGTTTAGTGAGAAGGAGGAACTGAAGGAAATCCTTATTAGGCGGGAAATTGTGTTAGGGAAATTGATGGGATTGAAGGCCGATAAATCCCTGGGACCTGATAGTCTGCATCCCAGAGTACTTAAGGAAGTGGCCCTAGAAATAGTGGATGCATTGGTGATCATTTTCCAACAGTCTATCGACTCTGGATCAGTTTTTATGGACTGGAGGGTAGATAATATAACACCACTTTTTAAAAAAGGAGGGAGAGAGAAAGCGGGGAATTATAAGCCGGTTAGCCTGACAACAGTAGTGGGGAAAATGTTGGAATCAATTATTAAAGATGAAATAGCAGCGCATTTGGAAAGCAGTGACAGGATCGGTCCAAGTCAGCATGGGTTTATGAAAGGGAAATCATGCTTGACAAATCTTCTAGAATTTTTTGAGGATGTAACTAGTAGAGTGGACAAGGGAGAACCAGTGGATGTGGTGTATTTGGAATTTCAAAAGGCTTTTGACAAGAGATTAGTGTGTCCAATTAAAGCACATGGTATTGGGGGTAATGTACTGACATGGATCGAGAACTGGTTTGCAGACAGGAAGCAGAGAGTCGGGATAAATGGGTCCTTTTCAGAATGGCAGGCAGTGACTAGTGGAGTGCCGCAGGGCTCAGTGTTGGGACCCCAGCTATTTACAATATACATTAATGATTTAGATGAAGGAATTGAGTGTAATATCTCCAAGTTTGTGGATGACACTAAGCTGGGTGGCAGTGTGAGCTGTGAGGTGGACGCTAAGAGGCTGCAGGGTGACTTGGACAGGTTAAGTGAGTGGGCAAATGCATAGCAGATGCAGTAGAATGTAGATAAATGAGAGGTTATCCACTTTGGGGGCAAAAACGCAAAGACAGAATATTATCTGAATGTCGGCATATTCGGAAAAGGACAGTTGTAACAAGACCTGGGTGTCATGGTACATCAGTCACTGAAAGTTGGCATGCAGGTACAGCAGGCGGTGGAGAAGGCAAATGGTATGTTGGCCTTCATAGCTAGGGGATTTGAGTATAGGAGCAGGGAGGTCTTACTGCAGTTGTACAGGCCTTAGTGAGGCCTCACCTTGAATATTGTGTTCAGTTTTGGTCTCCTAAACTGAGGAAGGACGTACTTGCTGTTGAGGGAGTGCAGCAAAGGTTCACCAAACTGATTCCCGGGATGGCAGGAATGACATATCAGGAGAGACTGGATCGACTGGGCCTGTATTCACTGGAGTTTAGAAGGATGAGAGGGGATCTCATAGAAATATATAAAATTCTGATGGGACTGGACAGGTTAGATGCAGGAAGAATGTTCCCGATGTTGGGGAAGTCCAGAACCAAAGGACACAGTCCAAGGATAACGGGTAGGCCATTTAGGACTGAGATGAGGAGATACTTCTTCACTCAGAGAGTTGTTAACCTGTGGAATTCCTTACTGCAGAGAGTTGTTGATGCCATTTCGTTGGATATATTCACGAGGGAGTTAGATATGGCCCTTACGGCTAAAGGGATCAAGGGGTATGGAGAGAAAGCAGGAAAGGGGTACTGAGGTGAATGATCAGCCATGATGTTATTGAATGGTGGTGCAGGCTCGATGGGCCGAATGGTCTATTCCTGCACCTATTTCTATGTTTCTATGTTTCAATGACTCCGAGCCGCCTGGCTCCTTCATTGTGGGGGGGGGGATGACAGCAGAACCGCTGCTTGGATGGATACGGGAGAGGACGGTCCCGAGGTGGGAACGTGCTCCGAGCCAGAAGCAAGATCTTCCTCCTGGCTCTCATGTGTCGTTGGCAATGGGGATGCGGCACCTTGGGGTGTAGTGCCACACTGCGGGACCACTGGGAGCCTTCTGCCACCAGTGTTCCTGGCTAACAGCTCCAGGGCCTCCTCCATCCCTTCTATGTTGTATATTATTTGTTGGACAAAAGTTTGGTGCCAATTACCTTCTTGGTGCTTAGTAGGCTTTTTGCTACTGGTGAATCTCCATCGTTCCTCCCACAACAGCCAAACAAGCACACACCATACCCACACACGCTTTCAGTCTCTCTCTGCTCCCTCTCTCTCTGTCTCCTCTTCTGCGCATGTAATGATGACCCTTGACCTCCTGAAATGCGGGAAACGAGCGTTGCCATGCTGTTGCTATGGTCAGGGACACTTTATGGCAGAAAGTCAAAAAATGTTAACGCTAATGCCCATTTCAGATTGCTCGCGGTAACACCCTGTTTAAAAATGGAAAGTTAGAGTTTTGGAAATGGGTCATAATCCGGCGATCTCAAAAACCAGATTTCCCGCCCACGCTGGAAATAATGGCCATTTTTTAGCCATTTACACAAAAGTGGAAAGTCTAGCCCTATATCCCTTTGCACATTGCTTTCCCACCCATCTTTGTATCATCAGCAAACTTGGCTCCATTACACTCAGTCCCTTCATCCAAGTCATTAATATAGATTGTAAATAGTTGAGGCCCCAGCACCGATCCCTGCGGCACCTCACTAGTTACTCTTTGCCAACCGGAAAATGACCCATTTATCCTGACTCTCTGTTTTCTGTTAGTTAGCCAATCCTCTATCCATGATAATATATTACCCCCAACCCCGTGAGCTTTTATCTTGTGCAGTAACCTCTTATGTGGTACCTTATCAAATGCCTTCTGGAAATCCAAATACACCACATCCACTGGTTCCTCCTTATCCACCCTGCTCGTTACATCCTCAAAGAACTCCAGCAAATTTGTCAAACATCATTTCCCTTTCATAAAACCATGCTGACTCTGCTTGATTGGATCATGCTTTTCCAAATGTCCTGCTACTGCTTCCTTAATAATGGACTCCAGCATTTTCCCAACCACAGATGTTAGGCTAACCAGTCTATAGTTTCCTGCTTTTTGTCTGTCTCCTTTTTTAAATAGGGGCGTTACATTTGCAGTTTTCCAATCTGCTGGGACCGCTGCAGAATTTGGGGAATTTTGGTAGATTACAACCAATGCATCCACTATCTCTGCAGCCATTTCTCTTAAGACCCTAGGATGTAAGGCATCAGGTCCAGGGGACTTGTCCGCCTTTAGTCCCATTATTTTACCTAGTACTACTTCATACTGATTGTATTAAGTTCCTCCCTACCTATAGCCCCTTGATTATCCACTATTGGGATGTTTTTAGTGTCTTCTACTATGAAGACTGATACAAAATATTTGTTCAAAGTCTCTGACATTTCCCTGTTCCCCTTTATTAATTCCCCAGTCTCATCCTCCATGCGACCAACATTTACTTTAGCCACTCTTTTCCTTTTAATGTACCTGTAGAAACTCTTACTATCTGTTTTTATATTTCAATATTTCACGCTAGTTTACTTTCATAATCTATCTTCCCTCACTTAATCGTTTTTTTTTCATTCTCTGTGGCTTTTAAAAGTCTGTCCCTTCCTATCATGCTCTGGTTATCATTTCCCCCAGTGCTACCCTGCTCTATTGCCTTCTCCTTATTCTTTGACTTTTAAAATTTTCGCTCAACTGAATCCTCCTCCCCACTAATTAGTTTAAAGCCCTCTCTACAGCCCTAGTTATTCGATTCGCCAGGACCCTAGTCCCAGTACGGTCTAAGTGGAGCCCGTCCCAATGGAACAGCTCCCCCTTACCCCAGTACTGGTGCCAGTGCCCCAGGAACAAAAAACCATTTCTCCCACACCAGTCTCTGAGCCACGTGTTTAACTCTCTGATCATATTTACCCGATGCACATTTGCTCGTGGCTCAGGTAGTGATCCAGAGATTATTACCTTTGTGGTTCTGCTTTTTAATTTGGCCCCTAGCTGCTTATTCTCCCTCAGCAGAACCTCTTTCTTTGTCCTATGTCCTTGGACCACGACAACTGGATCTTCCCCCTCCCTCTCCAAGTTCCTCTCCAGCCCTGAGGAGATGTCCTTAACCCTGGCACCGGGCAGTCAACACAGCCTTTGGGACTCATGCTCATTGCTGCAGAGAACTGTATCTATCCCCATAATGATACTGTCCCCTACCACTACAATGTTTCTTTTTACTCCCCCAGTTGAATGGCCCCTGTACCACGGTGCTGTGGTCAGTTTGCTCATTCTCCCTGCAGTCCCTGCTCTTGTCCACACAGATGTAAGAGCCTCAAACCTGTTGGACAAGAGCAAGGGCCGAGGTTCCTCCATCACTACATCCTGAGTCCCCATACCTTCCTCACTTGTAGTCACACCCTCCTGACCCTGACCACCGACCAAATTTGAATTAATTACTCTAATTGATGTGACTAGCTCCTGGATCGCTGCGTCCAGGTAACTCTCCCCCTCCCTGATGTGTTGTAGTGTCTGAAGCTCGGACTCCAGCTCATCAACACGGAGCCGAAGTTCCTCGAGCTGCAGACACTTACTGCAGACGTGGTCGCCGTGGACCTCAATGGGGTCCACCAGCTCCCACATGTTGCAGCAGAAACACATCGTCTGTCCTGCCATCTCTAATGTATTTGTCATGTATCTTACATTATTATATATAACTGTATCCTAACATGCTATACATGACTGTAATAAGATATGACCTGTAACCACCAGCATACCTCACCACCAGGGGTGCACTTGCAAGAGACAGGTATATAAGGACAGGTCTCAGGCAAGTGCAGCATTCCAGAGCTGTGAAATAAAGGTGCAGGTTCAGAGTGACCTTGACTTCACTACATGCCTCGTGTGAATCTGTACTGAGGGGACAGGACTTTACAGTGGCGACAAGTTACGGGATTACAGAATGCACAGAATGGTGAACAACGGATCAGATGAAAAGTACAATGCGGGAGACAATTGGGAGGACTTTATAGAAAGGCTCCAGCAAAGCTTTGTAATCAAAGACTGGTTAGGCAACGATAAGGCAGACAAGAGAAGAGCCCATCTCTTGACCAGCTGTGACTCGAAAACATACGCTTTAATGAAGGATCTGTTGGCACCTGAGAAACCAGCAAGCAAGTCGTTTGAAGAATTGAGCACACTGGTAAGAGACCACCTGAAGCCAGCGAGCAGCCTACACATGGCCAGACACAAGTTCTACAACTACAGATGCTGTGTGGGCCAGAGCATACCCGACTTCGTGGCGGAACTTCGGAGGTTGGCTAGTTTATCTGAGTTCTCCGATGAACTGAGGAGAGAAATGCTGAGAGACTTTTTCATTGAAGTAATAGGCCACACAGGCATATTCCGAAAGCTCATAGAGACCAAGAACCTGACCTTAGAGGCAGCAGCACTGGTTGCACAGACATTCTTGGTAGGGGAAGAAGAAACGAGGTCGATTTCCAATGCAGGTACGACGACTAACAAAATATCGGAACAAGAAGTTCGCAGCACTAAACAAGCTGCTACCCCCACACACAGACACAACTGGGAGACCAGGCTCTCGACAGCAGGCAGAAGCCATCAAAGGCCACAGGAACGGCCGTTCACACCTCATCAACCCACAATGCGAGCAATCAACTACAAACTGAGAGAAGCTCAAGAGAGATCAGCCAGACGCAGCTCATTCTTTGGGAACACTTTGAACAATGGAACAGGTCTGTGCTGGAGTTGTGGGGGTGGGCACTCGGCAAGGGGATGTCGATTTCAGCAGGCTGTTTGCAGAAATTGTGAAAATACAGGGCATTTGGCCCGCATGTGCAAAAAAAACAGCAGCTCGGCTGGTATACGAATCGGATGGGTCAGAAAGCGGACCAGAAGACGGTGGGGACAGTACCCGGGACACCAATGTACAGCGGGTCAACACGATCAATGGCCGCAGCTCCTACAACAGGACGCCTCCTATAATGATGAGGGTCCTACTCAATGGGATATCTGTCAACACGGAGCTGGATACGGGAGTGAGTCAATCTCTCATGGACGCTCAACAATTTGAACAACTGTGGCCGCATAAAAGAGACAGACCAAAACTCACAAGGGTCGACACCAAATTAAGGATCTATATCAAAGAAATCGTACCAGTCCTCGGCAGCGCCATGCTCTCTGTCACACACAAAGGGACAGTGAACCGACTTCCCCTGTGGATTGTCCCCGGAGACCCCCCAGCACTGCTGGGGAGAAGCTGGCTGGCAAAACTAAACTGGAAATGGGATGATGTCCATGCCATGTCATTAGAGGAATGGACCTCCTGCTCAACAGTTATAAAGCGATTTGAACATCTCTTTCAGCCAGGTGTGGGCACTTTCAAAGGGGCCAAAGTCAAAATCTACATCACACAGGATGCTAGACCGGTCCATCACAAGGCCAGAGCTGTACCCTATGTGATGAGGGAAAAGATTGAACACGAACTAGACAGGCTTCTGCGGGAAGGCATTATATCACCTGTGGAATTTAGCGACTGGGCAAGTCCCATCGTCACAGTCATGAAGCCTGATGGATCCGTACGAATCTGTGGGGACTACAAATCTACCATAAACAGAGTCTCCCTACAGGACCAGTACCCACTGCCCAGAGCGAAGGACTTATTTGCCACGTTGGCTGGAGGTAAACTTTTCTCAAAATTAGACCTCACATCTGCGTATATGACGCAAGAATTGACTGAGGAATCCAAGCTACTCACCACCATCAACACACATCGAGGCCTTTTCATGAACAATCGATGCCCATTCGGCATCAGGTCGGCAGCTGGCATATTCCAGCGCAACATGGAGAGTCTGCTCAAGTCCATCCTGGGGACAGTTGTATTTCAAGACGACATACTTATCACGGGTAGGGACACCGACTCCCATCTCCGTAATTTGGAGGAAGTACTAAAGCGGTTGGATCGGGTAAACCTACGAGTCAAGAAATCCAAGTGCCTGTTTCTCGCACCCGAGGTTGAATTTTTGGGCAGAAGGATTGCCGCTGATGGAATCCACCCAACAGAGTCCAAAACAGAAGCAATTCGCCTGGCACCCAGGCCCCGGAATGTCTCAGAACTGCGCGGCTTTCTCGGGCTACTCAATTACTTTGGAAACTTTATGCAGAACTTCAGCATGCTGCTGGAGCCTCTCCACGTGCTACTCAGGAAGGGGTGCGATTGGTTTTGGGGGGACGCCCAGGAACGCGCCTTCAATAAGGCACGCAATGTTCTGTGTTCCAACAGTGTTTTTACTTTCTTTGATCCAGGTAAAAAGCTAGTTCCCACATGCGATGTGTCAGCGTATGGGGTCGGGTGCGTTTTGCAACATGTCAATAGTGCGGGCAAATTACAACCCATAGCTTATGCCTCCAGGTCACTTTTGCGGGCAGAGCGCGGGTACGGAATGGTAGAGAAGGAGGCGCTCGCGTGCGTGTACGGTGTCAAAAAGATGCACCAATACCTTTTCGGAGCCAAGTTTGCGTTAGAAACCGACCACAAGCCCCTCACATCCCTCCTTTCCGAGAGCAAGGCAATAAACGCCAATGCCTTGGCGCGAATTCAACGGTGGGCACTCATGCTGGCGTCCTACGACTATACCATAAGGCACAGACCAGGCACAGACAACTGTGCCGACGCGCTCAGCAGGCTACCCCTGGCGACCACGGAAGGGTCTGACGAACAGGACTGTGAGATAGTCATGGCAATCAATGCCTTTGAGTCCACAGGTTCGCCCATGACGGCTCGCCAAATCAGAGCCTGGACGGCCAGCGACCCCACGATATCCTTAGTAAAAAGATGTATCCTAGCCGGTGACTGGGCAGAGGCTCGCGATGCCTGCCCCGAGGAATTAAAACCCTTTCACAGGCGCATGCATGAGCTATCACTACAAGCAGACTGCCTGATGTGGGGCAGCCGAGTAGTCATGCCTCTGCGAGGCAGAGAGGCATTTGTCCGGGAGCTCCACCGCGAGCACCCGGGGATCATTCTCATGAAGGCCATAGCCAGATCCCACGTCTGGTGGCCTGGTATTGACGCGGACTTGGAGCTCTGCGTCTGAAGGTGACCATTTGTGCCCAACTCAGCAATGCCCCCAGGGAGGCTCCACTGAGCCCCTGGCCCTGGCCTACCAAATCGTGGTCGCGGATGCACGTAGACTATGCGGGCCCATTCATGGGCAAAATGTTCCTCGTAGTTGTAGATGCATTTTCAAAGTGGATCGAATGCACCATTTTAAACTCGAGCATAACCTCCACCACTGTGGAGAGCCTCGCAACCATGTTTGCAACGCACGGAATCCCTGACATATTGGTCAGTGACAATGGTCCGTGCTTCACCAGCGCAGAATTCCAAGACTTTATAATTGACCACGGCATAAATCACGTCAAGACGGCATCGTTCAGGCCGGCCTCCAACGGCCAGGTGGAGAGAACAGTGCAAATCATTAAATAAGGCATGCTTAAAATCCAAGGTCCCGCGCTGCAGGGTCGCCTGTCGTGACTGCTGCTGGCATACAGATCTCGTCCGCACTCACTGACTGGGATCCCCCCGCGCAACTGTTGATGAAAAGGACTTTAAAAACAAGGCTTTCATTAATCCTCCCAGACATGCACAAAATCGTTGAGGCAAAGTGCCGTAAGCTGACTGAGTACCATGACAGAAATTTGAGGGGGAGATGGAATGAGATAGGGGACAAAGTGTTTGTACTAAACTATGGCAGGGGTGCCAAATGGCTTGCAGGGACAGTAACGGGCAAGGAAGGAAACAGGCTACTGGTAGTACAAATGGACAATGGCAAAACCTGCCGGAGGCATGTAGACCAAGTCAAAAGCAGATTTACCAACAACACTGCGGAACCAGAGGCAGACTACAATGTGGAACTCGCTCCACACCTGGTGGACAGACAGAGGGAACAACCTGAGGAAATCCCAACAGACAGCCCAGGCGAGTCAACAACAATCACACCAATCGAAACAGACAGCCCAGGCGAGATACCAGCAACCACACCCAAAGAAAAACAGATACCAAGGCAAACAACTGAAACACAACTCAGACGCTCCACGCGAGAGCGTAGACCACCTGAGAGACTGAACCGATAAAGACAATAAGACCTTGGGGGAGGGTGATGTCATGTATCTTACATTATTATATATAACTATATCCTAACATGCTATACATGACTGTAATAAGATATGACCTGTAACCACCAGCATACCTTACCACCAGGGGTGCACTTGCAAGAGACACGTATATAAGGACAGGTCTCAGGCAAGTGCAGCATTCCAGAGCTGTGAAATAAAGGTGCAGGTCCAGAGTGACCTTGACTTCACTACATGCCTCGTGTGAATCTGTACTGAGGGGACAGGACTTTACAGTATTCAATTAGTTAGATTTAATTTTTAGTTATTAATCCCGGCCCCTAATCTAAGGCCCCTAATTTAAAGCAGGAAAAGAGAGAGAAAAACTCGCCATCCAATCACTTCCCTCCCTTCCTGTGACATTGAATGTCGTCGCCCTGTTCCCCTTTGTCGCCCTCTCCTAGCGGCTCGCACTTTTATCCCTGTTGCTGCCGGTGTTGTTCCCTCACAGGCCGGGTCAGGAAGGTGCAGGTGGAACAAAGCTGTGGGATCAGGCATAGTGGGAGGTTGGGAGGCAGTGTGGGTGGAGGGACAAGTGGGGTTGATAAGTGCCCGATTTCTGCGGGTCGATGGGTGGGCAAGTAGGTGGGGCAGAAAGCCACTCTGTACAGGCAGGTGGGTAAGCTGGTGAGTACTTGGGGTGAGTGAGCAACGGGGCAGGAAGCCTAACGTGGGTGGGGAGGACAGGAAGCACTTGGGGTGGGTGAGCAACAGGGCAGGAAGCATTTCTTCACACAAAGAGCAGTGGAAATCTAGAACTCTCAAGGCCGAGGGTTAATTGCAATTTTCAAGACTGAGATTGCTAGAATTTTGTTGGGCAAGGGTATTATGATTTATGGAACCTGTAATGTGTTTGCTTCATGGGTTCTTTGCTTAAGAATTCATAACAACACATTGCTATTAAGAACTAGTTGGTTTATTAGCAAAGGTTTAACAATCACACTGCACATTACCAGTTCATCCACCAGGCTCACAACTACCTGCCCCATCGTGGATCCCCCGAACCCAACTGGCTGGGGTTTTATTGAGTCTTGTGAACATCACGTGACTGGCAAAGCCACTCACAATGCAACAGCTCTATCAACCTGTGAGCTCCTCACCGGTGCACACATTACAGAACCAAAGGTGGTTGATCGAGTTGAGAAACAGATCAGCCATGATCAAATTGAATGGTGGAACAGGCTCAAGGGGCTGAATGGCCTCCTCTAGTTCCTGTGTTCCTTCCTAATACATAATGTAAAAATAGTTGACTGATCAGGATCAGCCTTTCCCATTTTGTAACTGTCCTATTACTGGTTCCGTGATCCGTGAGGTCCGTGATTCGATCTGAACTCCCATCTAATTGCACTGTCATTAAGCTATTTGCACAAAACCTTGAGGGTACACTTCCCGTTCTGGGCGGCCAGTGGCAGTGGAGGGCACGAGGCAAACCGGATCCGGGGGATGACCAGTCCAGTGGGGTCTGGCATGCGATGAGTTTCATTTCAATTTCCTGACCTGGTATCTTTCCCCTCGCTTTTCTTCTCCGTATCGGCACTACGTCTCTCTCTTCCTTATTCAAAGCTCCTCCCACTAGCTGTGCCTGTGCTCCCCACTCACCCCATTCTGAAGACCCCCACTCCACCACACAACCTTGCAGTTCTGAGCCTTTTCAACACTTCATTGAGTTTTCTCCACCCACTCACCATCATAACCCCTTCCCCACTCACTATCATAACCTCTGCTGGACAATCCATTTGCATCAATTTCCCATTGCGAGCGTGAGATTAAAATGACTCCCTCTGCTCATATAAGATCACTTGCCATTAAAGAGGTGCATCCCTTTAAATTTCAGCTGCAGCCAGCTTTCTTGCATTCCATATTGTATCAGCTACTGCCACAAAACTAATATGAAAGAAAGAAAGACTTGGATTTATATAACGCCTTTCACAGCCACTGGACGTTGCAAAGCGCTTTACAGCCAATGAACTACTTTTGGAGTGTAGTCACTGTTGTAATGTGGGAAATGATGATGTCATGATCTTATGGTAATGATTGCAATGAGCTGACCATGCTCACTCTGGGCAGCCAGCTAAATGCCCCGTTATCCAGCTTTACGCTAACAGCTCACCATTCCCGCCTCCCCTTCATCACTTTCACAAACTGCGCCACTCCAGCGTCCCAGATATGGGGAAATGAATCAACATTTGCATAGAATTACGTCGAATTTACAGCACAGAAACAGGCCATTCAGCCCATCAGGTCTATGCCGGTGTTTGTGCTCCACACGATTACTTCACTGGAGAGTGAGACTGGGCGCGGGGCGAAACCAGTGATGCACCAGATCCCAGCAGTTACCCAACCGGCGGCTTAGATTAAAATTGCCCCCATTGTATCCCAGGCCTGTGCTCAACCCCAGCCAGCCTCAAACAGCTTGCAGTCCTTATATGGTCTCTCAACCCAGGGCCTGAGACACCCCACATTATAACTGAGGAGGGATGTCACATGACATCACAGTGCAAACCATGGCAACCCAGAGGGAAGTGGGTTTCTCTAGGACTTGAAGTGCAGATGCTGAAAAGCTCTCGACAAGTAAGGGGCAAGTTTGTTTAAAAGTGTTCAGAATCTGTGGAGATTAAAATTGTTTGTTTACACAACTCAGATTTAATACCCATCTGGATCGATGGTGCTCACAACCATTTGTTTCCAGGATTCAGTTTGTAAATTGATCCGAATCTGTGGAGATCAAAAACTGTTTGTTTACAGAATTCAGTTCTTAAATTCATCAAACTATAACCGAAGAGATAATTCTTCTTCACAATATCAGGAAAAAGTCATCGAGGAGACAAAGTGTGACTTCAGGCTGTGAGTAAACAAAAGAAGGAATCCTTAGCTGAGAATTACCCCAAGAATTGAAATGGTTTAACAGTGAGATCTCCCTTCAGATTGAACAGGAATAGTCAGAGCAAATAAATCAGGGACTGGGAGTGAAGAGCCAGGGTTGCCTCCCTGCTGCCTCGTTTCCATGGGAACCCTTGTAGGCCGAGGTCCAGGCCCAGGCCCGCCCCTTTGGGGAAGGTCCAGGTAATCCCGGAGTGTTGTAAATGGGTCATTGGCCCAGAGTTAATTGTCTCCCCTCTTACTGCCCATCATTAGCAGCCGGGGAGCATCTGCCCCTTCATCTCCAGGTGTCAGAGGCATCTATAACAAACCAGAGAGGAGGTGTAAAGGGCAGCAGGTACAGTAATGGAAGGTTCATATAAAATGTAGATGAGGAGGAATTTCTTCTCTCAGAGGGTTGTATATCTGTGACATTCTCTGACCCAAGAGCTGTGGAGGCTGGGTCATTTAAGGCGGAGATAGACAGATTTTTGAACTACTGGGGAGTCAAGGGTTATGGGGATCGGGCGGGGAAGTGGAGTTGAGGCAAAAGTCAGATCAGCCATGATCTTATTGACTGGTGGAGCAGGCTCGAGGGGCCAACTGGCCTACTCCTGCTCCTATTTCTTATGTTCTTATGTAAATGAGCCCTAATTAAAGGAATATCCACTGGAATTCAGGATAGAAGATGGAACGAGGAAAGGAATTGGATTAAAAACGAGGAAACTAAGAGCATTTAGGAGAGGTTTTGGGGGTGTCGATTTTGGGAGACACCAGGCCCTGGTGAGGCCTCACATACACCAGTGAACAAAGCTGTGGGATCGGGCATGGTGGGAGGTTGGGAGGCAGTGTGGGTGGAGGGACAAGTGGGGTTAGTAAGTGCCCGGTTTCTGCGGGTCGATGGGTGGGCGAGTAGGTGGGGCAGAAAGCCACTCTGTACAGGCAGGCTGGTAAGCTGGCGAGCACTTGGGGTGTTGAGCAGCGGGGCAGGAAGCCTAACGTGGGTGGGGAGGACAGGAAGCACTTGGGGTGTTGGGCAGCGGGGCAGGAAGCCTAACGTGGGTAGGGAGGACAGGAAGTACCTGAAGTGAGTGTAGAAGCAGTCAGGCTGGCTGGGTTGCTTGGGCATCTCAAAGAACGAGAGAATCATACAACACAGAAGGAGGGCTTTCGGCCCATCGTGCCTGTGCTGGCTCTTTGAAAGAGTGATATAAATAGTCCCCTCACCTGCTCTTCCCCCCATAGCCCTGCAAATGTTCCCCTTCAAGTTTTTATGCAATCCCCTTCAGACATGTATTATTGAATCAGCTTCCTCCACGCTCTCAGGTAGTACATTCCAGATCACAACAACTCGCTGCCTAAAATATGTTTCTGCATGTTGCCTCACCTTAAATCTGTGTCTTTGGTTACCGACCCTTCTGCCACTGGAAGCAGATTCTCCTTATTTACTCTATCAATCCCCTAATCCGCCAAAATCCCTCATCCGGCACAGGCCAGGTCCCGAGGATGTCGGGTACGGGAGGTTTGACCTGTACTAAATATGTGTCGTAAAGCCTCTGCTATTTTTTCCACAGATTATTTTAAAATGCGTGGATATAATCCCTCCGGACCAGGGCTTTTACCCTCTTTGAGTTTCATTAGTTTATTTAGTATATTTCCTCGTTTTATTTTAAATGCAGTTAACTCATTACTAATCTCATCACTCAATGTCATCTTCACCTGTTCTATCTCCCTGGTAAATACTGAAGCAAAGTAATTATATATTTCCACCATCTCTCTATTGCTGCCTGTGATATCCTGTCCATCTCTTAGTGGCCCTATTCCCATCCCGCCCTTTCTTTTTTTATTTATGTGCCTGTAAAATATTTTACTATTTTGCTTATGTTCCTTGATAATTTAATTTCATAATTCCTCTTTGTCTTCCTTATAGTTTTTTTGATTTCTCTCCTAATCTCTTCGTATTCTCCCTTATCATGCACTCCCCTGCTGTCTCTGTATTTAATGTATGCCTCTGTCCTTACCCTCAATTTTTCCCTTATGGCTTTATTCATCCATGGAGTCTCATTAGTGTTTCGCTTGTTTTTGTTTATTAGCAAAATATTTTTTTCCTGGACTCTGTTAGACACCGTTCTAAACGTTTCCCAGTGTTCTACATCAGTGTTTGCCAATATTGTCCATGTTATTTCCCCAAGTGTTATTCTCAGCCCCTCAAAATCAGCTTTTCTCCAGTCTATTACCCTGGTCTTTGACATACTTATGTCTTTCACAATTATTATCTTAAAGCGTTTTATATTATGGTCACTATTGCCTAGAGGTAGATTAATTTAAATATTTACCTGTAACAGAAACGACTACAAGTCTTAGAGGCAAAAAGCAACAGCCCTTACCCCTCTGTTCTGAATTCCCCTTCTCCCCAAATTCCCAACTGTTTAGAAGCACTCTGATTAAGATCACTCTGTGCTGACATTCAGTGAATCAGCTCACGGATATGGTGGCAAGAAAATGTATTTCTTCACAAAAATGCTTTGAAGTAAAACTAACAACTGCCCGTGATCCTGACCAAACGGAGCCCTGTACATGTCCTTGGACATTCCTTATATTACCCAGAATGACTGGGTAAGGAGGTGTTATGTATGCAATAAAGGTTCAAACTAAGTACTGTTTAACTAAGCAATGTACAACTTTGACGGCCCAAAGTGCCTGACTGTCAAAATGGCTGGCCTTTTATACCTGAGCAGCACCATGTGCATGCTGCTCAGTGACCTCCAACAATGACGACATCCGGAGGCTACAAACAGCATGTGTATACATGACAATACCCCCCCTCTGAGATCTTATCACAGTCTTTCACAGGTTGAGATGGTCCGGTGCTTTGCGCTCCCGGGTTCGATTCCAGCCTTGGGTGAGTGTGCAGGGTCTGTTGTGGCTGACGGCTGGATGACTGACTTGTTGAGGATGGCAGTGGCTATGTCAGGAATTGCAAGTCCATTTTTATTGAACAGGTCCGTGATAGAAATTCCAGGTTCACTGATGACCCTCGAGTCCATTGAAGGCTGCTGGTAGGTTGGTTGGTCGTCGATGGTTTCTTCGTCCGACTGTTCTGGCTCGTTTGTGTGCCTCAGCTTTGTCTGATCCATATGTTTCCTGCAAGTTTGCCCATTCTTGAGCTTAATAATGAATACTCTGTTGCCCTCCTTGGCCATGACCATACCAGTGATCCATTTGGGACCTTGACCATAGTTCAACACATATACAGGATCATTAACAGAAATCTTGCGTGACAGTTGCGCGATCATGGTTCTCTTGTTGCCTTTGTCTTCTGTATTCAACATGATTATTTAAATCCAGGTGTATCTTGCTCTTAAGACCTCTTTTCATCATGAGTTCAGCAGGCGAGACCCCTGTGAGTGTGTGGGGTCTTGTCCTGTAACTCAGCAATATGCAAGACAAGCAGGTCTGCAGTGACCCTTGGGTTACTCTCCTCACGCTTTGCTTGATAATTTATACTGCACGTTCTGCTTGCCCGTTGGACGCAGGCTTGAACAGTGCTGACCTTATATGTTTTATGCCATTAAGTTTCACAATCTCCTGAAACTCTTGACTGGTGAAGCACGACCCATTGTCGCTCACCACTATGTCAGGCAGACCATGTGTCGTGAACATGACATTGAGATTCTCTATGGTTGCAGTGGACGTGCTGGATGGCATGGTTATGCATTCTATCCACTTCGAATAAGCATCCACCACCACTAAAAACATCTTGCCCAGGAAAGGACCTGCAAAATCTACATGGGTCCTGGACCAAGGTTTGGATGGCCACGACCACAGACTCAGCGGCGATTCCGCTGGTGCTTTGCTGAGCTGCATGCAGGTCTTGCACTGATGCACGCATGCTTCCAGCTCAGAATCAATTCCTGGCCACCATACATGGGATCTGGCGATGGCCTTCATCATCACTATACTAGGATGTATGCTGTGTAACTCATGCACGAACTTCTCTCTCCCTTTCTTGGGCATTACAACGCGATTGTCCCACAATATGCAATCTGCTTGAATAGACTGTTCGTCCTTGCGACGAATGTACAGTTTGGCCTCCTCACACATTTGCTTAGGTATGGCAGACCAATCCCCTTTGAGGATGCAACCCTTTACCACCAATAAAAATCGGGTCCTGGCTGGTCCAGGTCTTAACTTGTTGACCTCTGACAGGGGTTCCTTCATCCTCAAAAGCATCCATAACTAACAATAGGTCCGCCGGTTGTAATGTTTCCACCTCCGGTGTGGGCAACGGCAACCGACTCAAAGCATCGGCACAATTCTCTGTCAGGTTTGTGGTGAATGACATAATCATGGGCAGATAATCTCAGGGCCCACCTTTGGATGTGGGATGAAATGTTGGTATTGATTCCTTTGCTCTCAGAAAACAATGAAATGAGCGGCTTGTGATCAGTCTCTAATTCGAACCTCAGACCGAACAGGTATTGATGCATCTTTTTTACACCGTACACATACGCTAAAGCTTCTTTTTCTACCACGCTGTAGGCTCCTTCTGCTTTAGACAAACTTTTGGATACATACGCGACTGGTTGAAGTTTCCCCAGCTCATTGGCTTGTTGGAGTACGCAACCAATTCCATGACGATGCGTCGCAGGCCAAAACTAAACATTTATTTGGGTCATAATGGCAGATTGGTGACCACACCCAGTTGTCGCCTTTTCTCAATAGCACGTGCAGTGGTTCTAGTAAGATGTTCAATTTAGGTAGGAAGTTACCAAAATAGTTGAGTAGACCCAGGAACGAATGCAGCTCCATCACATTCTGTGACTTGGCTGCATTCTTGATGGCCTTGGTTTTCTCGGCAGTAGGTCTGATGCCATCAGCAGCGATTTTCCTCCCGAGGAATTCGACCTCCGGTGCCATGAAAACGCACTTCGAGTGTTTCAGTCTAAATCCCACTCTATCCAAATGCAGTAGAACCTCTTCCAGGTTGTTCAGATGTTCCTTGGAGTCATGACCGGTGATCAGGATGTCATCTTGGAACACGACGGTTTTGGAAACGGACTTCAGTAGACTTTCCATATTCCTCTGGAATATTGCTGCAGCCGAGCGAATTCCAAAAGGGCACCTGTGGTAAATAAATAGTCCTTTGTGTATGTTAATGCACGTAAGTCTCTTCGACATCTCGACCAACTCCTGCGTCATATAGGCCAACGTCAAGTCCAGTTTTGTGAACGACTTCCCTCCGGCTAGCGTCGCAAACAAGTCATCAACCTTCGGTAACGGGTACTGATCTTGTTTCGAAATCCTGTTGATCGTAGCCTTGTAGTCTCCATAGATTCTGACTGTGCCATCACTTTTCAGCACAGGAACAATAGGGCTGGCCCATTCATTAAATTCGACCGGTGATATGATCCCTTCATGCTGGAGTCTGTCCAGTTCAATTTCGACCTTCTCCCTCATCATATACTGTTGTGTATGCATATACCCTGTACACTCAATGTACAGTTACATAAGACCAATGAATGTATCTTTACACTGTATACAATATGCCTTTACCACCAGAGGGTGCAACTGGTGGAGACCTAGAGGTCACCTGTACACCGCAGGTAACCAGGTATAAAAGGGAGCCCACCTTACTGTAACCATATTCAGGAGCTGCAATAAATGGCCTAAGGCCACAACAGTTCAAGTGCAATACCTTACCTCATGGAGTCATTGCTAGAGTGCTTACAGATACTACAATTGGCAATGAGAATACGAATTCTACGCGAAAAATGGCTATACTTGGCAACGATTTGCTGATGGGGAAGATTGGGATGCCTTTGTGGAAAGGCTCAAACACTACTTCATCACGAATGACCTGGCTGGAAACACACCGACCTCGCTGGCTGATAAGCGGCGAGCTATCCTGCTCAGCAGTTGTGGACCTACCGTTCACGGCCTTGTCAGGGACTGACTAGCCCCAGAGAAGACGACAACGAAAACATTCGCGGAACTCGTAATGCTGATACAGGAACAGCTGAAGCCAAAAGAGAGCATCCTAACAACCAGACACCGGTTCTACACACACCGGCGGCCCGAAGGCCAAGAAATTGCAAAATACGCTGCAGACCTGAGTTGATTGGCTGCACCGTGTGATTTTGGCGACCACCTCACTGAAGCACTGAGGGACATCTTTGTTATTGGAATTGACCACAAAGGCCTCCTCCACAGGCTGCTCTTTGCGGACACCACCATCACTCTGCAGAAAGCAATTAATGTGAGCCAAGCGTTCATGGCCTCGGCCTGTGATTCTAGAAGGATGATGACTCACCCCCAGGACTCCAACACGGCAAGTACAGTGAACCGAATGACGCCTTTCAGAGGTAAGACTGCGACCCCGAGCCCCGCAACCCTGAGTCTACCGCAGGGGACCAACCGGCCAGCCCCATGCTGGCGCTGTGGAGGAAATCACAGAGCCCACTAATGCAGATACAGAGACTATACTTGCAAGGGCTGTAACACTAAAGGCCATCTACAGCGAATGTGTAAAAGAAATTTTACTCACCGAGTCGCTGAAGAGTTAACCGATCACCAGGGCTCCAGGGCTGATGAAGAAGAAGAGAGAGTCCAGGAGGCAGCTCAGCCCCAGGAAGAGGTGTACGGAGTGTTTACCTGCTCCACCCAGAGTTCCCCGTTGAAGATAGAAGTTGAAATCAACGGTGTTCCAGTCTCGATGGAGGTCGACACAGGGGCGAGCTAATCGCTAATGAATCAGACGGCCTTCGAGAAACTCTGGGACAACCCGATCGAACAACTAAAATGCTACCAATCCAGGCGAAGCTGCTCACTTACACAAAAGACACCATCCCAGTCGTTGGCAGCGTGGATGTCCATGTGTCCTACAGCGGCATGATGCACAAGCTACTTTTGTGGATTGTTGCTTGTGATGGTCCAATGCTACTAGGAAGAAGATGGATGAAGCAAATCCAAATCTGTTGGAGCTGGGAAAGCCTCCAGGCCCCAGCGATCGACGTTCTTTGCGGCCTCAAATTTGGATCCATTGCAGCACCTGAAGATCCCACCGTCCAACTCGACTGCGTGACGACACAGACCGCACGACCCAACGGCGAGATGATCCAATCCGAACGACCAGAACGCACCTTCCGGGCCGTGGCAGGACTCCGAAGGAAGAAGATCGATGTAGAAGGTAAATCCCCGGCTTCAGTGGCAGAACCTGGGGAGAGAAGGATCATCGCAGCCTACCTCGTGGAAAGTGAAAAAATGATGCCCGCACCACGAGGCGAAATGCCTGAAATCAAGCTGGCCGCAACCAGACCACGAGGGGCAGCGTTGAGGGAGCAACACATGATGTCGAGCAGCGAACCGGATTGGGGTAAAGATTGCAAGGCCCTCTTAAAGGAGACCGGCAACCCAGAACAATTAAAGGGACAGTTCCACTTTTTGTACAGCGATGCCGGTGATACGAATGAGAGAGATGTAATTAACAAATGCAAGTATCTAAATGTACCGTTGAACAGCGATGCTGGTAGGATATGTGGAAAAGATGTAATTGATGAACACAATTATCTAAATGTAACATTGTACAGCGATGCCGGTATTATACAGGGAAAATATGTATTTGAGGGAAAAGATGTAATTGACAAATGTGACATAGTACCTGAGTGCGATCAGAGCCAATGTATCATGAATGTAAACGATGGAATAATGTATGATGCCGGATTCAAGATGCACGCAGACAAAACCAAGGGCAACCCCCCATTTGAAGCACCCAGGTCCAGTGGGCTACCCACTCATGTAGCCTGTGCCTCTGGGACCAAGGTGATGCCCAGGGAGTGTGACCACACACAGTGGGAGCTTACTGCAGGGCCTGCGATCAGCAGACAGCACAGGCACCACTACTGGTACCCTGCCCCAGATTGGCCCTACCCTCTGGCCACCAGGGCCAGCACTGGGAGCAAGAGGCCAGCACATTCCAGCCCTCCCGAGGGGACCAGGCTTCCACTACCGCTGAAAGGCAGCAGGGATAC
Organism: Pristiophorus japonicus; assembly: GCF_044704955.1. Lineage (NCBI taxonomy): Eukaryota > Metazoa > Chordata > Chondrichthyes > Pristiophoridae > Pristiophorus > Pristiophorus japonicus. Next base: position 61,812,358 of record NC_091992.1, read on the forward strand.
CCTGCAGCCCTCAAAGGAGGACAGGGAGGCCACACATTCCTGTGGCTCTGTCCACCACTAGGCAACGGCAAAAGCCCTGAGACACAGCCAGGTGAGCAATCCGAGCCCACCCAGCTGGCAGGGGGCTCAGCGCCACTATCAGACAACCTGGACACAGTCCAGTGACTCTGGAACTAGTGTCCTCACCCACCTGCACCTACACCCCAGGGGCAAGACTGTAATACCACGTATGTACCTTACCTGTAACCTGTACTTGTTCCACCACTGCTAAACCCAAACAGTCATGTAACCAATCCTATTTTTTGTACATGTATGTGAATGCAACTGTCGAGCCACACACATGGTATATGTATGGGGGGGGGAGGGGGTATGTAGCCATGGACACACATGGATCACACCCAGAATCCACTCAAATCCCCACTTCAACCTCCAACCGTCCACTGCTGACCATTTCCCAATGTCGTGGCAATAAGAACTTGGAGGCCCACAGGGAGAGAGCCATTCCCAAGCACAGACAAAGTGCAAGGGCTTTGGACACTCAAGTCGAGGGCCAGAGTACACACTGCAAAGGCCAGTGGCACAAGACTTAGGGAGGAGTGATGTTGTGTATGTATATACCCTGTACACTCAATGTACAGTTACATAAGACCAATGAATGTATCCTCACACTGTATACACCATACCTGTACCACCAGAGGACGCAACTGGTGGAGACCTAAGGGTCACCTGTACACGACAGGTAACCAGGTATAAAAGGGAGCCCATCTCACTGCATCGTCACTCAGGAGCTACAATAAATGGACTAAGGTCACAACAGTTTAAGTACAATACCTTACTTCATGGAGTCATTACGAGAGTGCTTACATATATAACAGCAGGTATCGGTGATTTTGCCGCGCCCGATTGGTATTCCATTAGTGCCCCATTATCCGCCCCCAGAGGCCCTATTAGGAGGCGCAAAGGTGGCCAATTTCTCCCCCTGACATGTTGTTTCCTCTGGCTGGGGAGTCTAGAACCAGGGGTCACAGTTTCAGGATAAGGGGTCGGCCATTTAGGACTGAGACGTGAAGAAATGTCTTCACTCAGATGGCTGTGAATCTTTGGAATTCTCTACCCCAGAGGCCTGTGGATGCTCAGTCTTTGAGGATATTCAAGATGGAGATCGATAGATTTGCTGGGGGACAAATTGAGTACCTTAGCGCCTCCCATCTGTGCCAGCAGATGGCGCTCACAGGGCGCTGATGTCGTGGCAAGGCAAGTTCAGCGACAGTTTTGGATCGATAATAATAGATCCAGGTTCTGGATCTGGATGAATGTTAAATAAGAGACAAGACAAATGAAGTAAAGATAAAACACCATTTACTGAGAGAAAAGAAACATAATACAGTTTACGAAGAAAAGAGAAGTATGATAAGATGCAACAAAGCTCACAGCCTTCGGCCCGTCGGGAACTCTGCAACGACGGCTGGTCTGGAGCCTTGGGGGTCCCGGCATCACTCGCGAATCACGGTCCAAGGTGAAGTTCAAAGAGCTACTGGACAGTTCCGTTCCTTTATACTATTGAACAAACATGGGTGCATGTGGCTTATGGCCAACTCCTCATCTGTAAGACCCCAGCTGTTCTTCCACAAAGCATGAAATCTCGAGGCACCGATCGTCCCATAAACAAGACGGTGTGCGCATCAAGGTCTCTCTCTCTCAACATCAACAACATTCCACGAGGCATGAAGCAGAAACACGCTGTAAATGTCGGAATATCATAATTAACCCTATGTGATTAACCCGATACAATACAATCCACCCTTGATATTTAGACATTCTAAGTAATATAATCAAGTTGAAGGTGTAATGCATCAGTTACACGTTGAGTATGCGCAAGCAACGCTCGCAATCTACACCAAAGAATACATACAAGCAGTAATATCAGTAATAACGCGATGAGTAAAACAACGATAGGATGTATTAACAGCTTCAAAGCGGCGGATGTTTTTGGGGACCATCTGTAAAAGATGTCCCACCAACGGTGTACCATAAGGTCTGTGACCGTTGTTGCAACTCTGACCAAGGGGTCTTCACTGTAACTCAGAGCAACTTGCAGAGTATGAAGAGTACGCCCTCGTTTGCTCAATTCATCAGTGACCTTTTGATTATCTTTTAGAAATTGAGCTAAACGAGTTTGGTCTACAGTGGGAGGAAGGTCAGTAATGCCTAGGACGGTGCGATTGCGCACAACATTTTTCCATCGTCCCAATCGATATGATCTTTTAGAATGAAGGTCATATATGGTATACACATCTTTAAAGCAAACATTTAGAAGAGGATCTTTACGGGTGCCGTCAAGATAAATGGGATAGACACTAGTAATACAAACATGATTCTGTCCGATTTCATGTAAAATTGTATCATTGTATGGTTCAAGTGTCCAAATACATGTTCCCGCTGTATGCTGTAGGGAGCATGGTTCAAACACAGGTGTGTGCAAAGGACACACCATACCGAAACATAGAAACATAGAAATATAGAAAATAGGTGCAGGAGTAGGCCATTCGGCCCTTCTAGCCTGCACCGCCATTCAATGAGTTCTTGGCTGAACATTCAACTTCAGTACCCCATTCCTGCTTTCTCGCCATACCCCTTGATCCCCCTAGTAGTAAGGACCTCATCTAACTCCTTTTTGAATATATTTAGTGAATTGGCCTCAACAACTTTCTGTGGTAGAGAATTCCACAGGTTCACCACTCTCTGGGTGAAGAAGTTCCTCCGCATCTCGGTCCTAAATGGCTTACCCCTTATCCTTAGACTGTGACCTCTGGTTCTGGACTTCCCCAACATTGGGAACATTCTTCCTGCATCTAACCTGTCTAACCCCGTCAGAATTTTAAATGTTTCTATGAGGTCCCCTCTCATTCTTCTGAACTCCAGTGAATACAAGCCCAGTTGATCCAGTCTTTCTTGATAGGTCAGTCCCGCCATCCCGGGAATCAGTCTGGTGAACCTTCGCTGCACTCCCTCAATAGCAAGAATGTCCTTCCTTAGGTTAGGAGACCAAAACTGTACACAATACTCCAGGTGTGGCCTCACCAATGCCCTGTACAACTGTAGCAACACCTCCCTGCCCCTGTACTCAAATCCCCTTGCTATGAAGGCCAACATGCCATTTGCTTTCTTAACCGCATGCTGCACCTGCATGCCAACCTTCAATGACTGATGTACCATGACACCCAGGTCTCTTTGCACCTCCCCTTTTCCTAATCTGTCACCATTCAGATAATAGTCTGTCTCTCTGTTTTTACCACCAAAGTGGATAACCTCACATTTATCCACATTATACTTCATCTGCCATGCATTTGCCCACTCACCTAACCTATCCAAGTCGCTCTGCAGCCTCACAGCATCCTCCTCGCAGCTCACACTGCCACCCAACTTAGTGTCATCCGCAAATTTGGAGATACTACATTTAATCCCCTCATCTAAATCATTAATGTACAGTGTAAACTGTAGGCACCCACAATTTTCCTCCTTCACAAACTATGTCCTGAGTCTGATTTTCTTTTTCAATAGTAGGGACACTAACTTTGCCCAACATGTGGCTTATGGGAGTTCCCCCCCCCCCCACCCCCAGCAAAGGTCAGTGATTCAGATTGCGCACTGCTTATGGTAAGACCTTTAATCACCCTTGCAATGTGTTAGTAGGAGTTAATATTTTAATCTGTTGCTTAAGTAGTCCATTCATGCGTTCTATTAACCCTGCAGTTTGCGGATAGTAAGGTATGTGAAACATCCAATAGATCCCATTGTCTACCGCCATATTTGACAATCTTGAGCTTGGTGAGTTCTATTGCTAGCATCAATCCATCTACCCTTGAACTCGGGTACCCACAGAGCTTGGCCATACAGGTGGGGAAGCACTATAAACTGGCACCAAATGTTGTTTTTTGTGATATTGACTATTCTCATAGTAAAGTTACACCCCTGGTTATCACAATTGGGTGTGATGACCTAATTCTTGTTGTCGCCCGGTGACACTCCCTACCTCGAGTAGTTTTATCTATGTGTTCCCATCGCATTATGTCCGACAGCCAACTAGAAAACATCTGTCCTGTGAGACCTCTGTCCCATGCATTTCGCAATCAAATTGCATCTCTAGTGAGTCTCCCTACCTTTTGTATTGTTGTTATATTACAAGTGTCAGACGGCTTGTCCGCATACCGGAATTGTAGTGTGAGATTTACTATGGGTGGGGATGTAAGCACAAGTGTACATGTAGAGTGTAGTCGTTGCAAATGATCCATGAGGCTCTTAGAATGCTTAACTACACACATTGACCAAAAGTGGCCCATAATCCCCCTACCAGTGATTATGGAGGCATTTGTACATCCATACCATAGAGACGCATTTAACTTAATTTCATCTGACATAGTGTCATTGCTTGACGTAATGTTGCGGGCCCAACTCCTTAACCATGTGACGTTGTGCAATAACGACACATTGGAGTGCACATTGCATATCATTGTCATATCTTTTTGCCACTTGATTGATAACGTGATGCTGACCCCCGTGCTTACTGTTAATAGCACCTGTCCTGGGCCTCCCCAGTACCTGCATGTGTCACAAGTGACGCTCCAGTGTCCTATAGTGCAGGCTTGCCCGGAAGGACAGGTAAAATTGTCTTGCGTACGATCAGTGTTAGCTAACTGCCACCCTATACGGCCATCCCATGCTGTGTTTGAGAATGGAAGTAGCACAGTCACAGATAACGAGACACAGAGACTTGCCAGCACGAGTTGGTGAGGTGCCATTTTGGGCAGAATTCCTGTGGGAGGAAGCAGTAGTATATTAATTCAGCTCCGTTTAGTCAATTTACCCTTGTCAACACAGAGAGGAATATCTTGACAAGTCAGGAGCACCCAATAAGTGTTTCCTTCTCCTTTCGCTAAGATTTCCCCTACTTGTAAGGGTTTCTGGGGATACTGCACCCACACTTTTCCTCCTTCACAAACTATGTCCTGAGTCTGATTTTCTTTTTCAATAGTAGGGACACTAACTTTGCCCAACATGTGGCTTATGAGAGTTCCCCCACCCCCCACCCCCAGCAATGGTCAGTGATTCAGATTGCGCACTGCTTATGGTAAGACCTTTAACCACCCTTGCAATGTGTTAGTAGGAGTTAATATTTTAATCTGTTGCTTAAGTAGTCCATTCATGCGTTCTATTAACCCTGCAGTTTGCGGATAGTAAGGTATGTGAAACATCCAATAGATCCCATTGTCTACCGCCCACTGTTGCACTGTTTGACTTGTGAAGTGCGATCCATTATCGGACTGTACTTCTGCTGGCTCACCGTAGTATGTGATTAAATTCTCCAGTCCTTTAACCGTACTTTGTTGATTCGCTTTTGTCATGTATTCAACCAGCATTGTAACCCATGTATAATCTGACCTAAGTTGTACACTGTGAGAACAATGACCACAAGGTGGTGAACTTGTGGGAGACACTCCTATAGATGTTAACAAATATGATGTGATTGGGATTACGGAGACGTGGCTCCAGGATGATCAGGGCTGGGAACTCAACATCCAGGGGTATTCAACATTCAGGAAGGATAGAATAAAAGGAAAAGGAGGTGGGGTAGCATTGCTGGTTAAGGAGGAGATTAAGGCAATAGTTAGGAAGGACATTAGCTTGGATGATGTGGAATCTATATGGGTAGAGCTGCAGAACACCAAAGGGCAAAAAACGTTAGTGGGAGTTGTGTACAGACCTCCAAACAGTAGTATTGATGTTGGGGAGGGCATCAAACAGGAAATTAGGGGTGCGTGCAATAAAGGTGCAGCAGTTATAATGGGTGACTTTAATATGCACATAGATTGGGCTAACCAAACTGGAAGCAATACGGTGGAGGAGGATTTTCTGGAGTGCATATGGGATGGTTTTTTAGACCAATATGTCGAGGAACCAACTAGGGGGGAGGCCATCTTGGACTGGGTGTTATGTAATGAGAGAGGATTAATTAGCAATCTCGTTGTGCGAGGCCCCTTGGGGAAGAGTGACCATAATATGGTGGAATTCTGCATTGGGATGGAGAATGAAACAGTTAATTCAGAGACCATGGTCCAGAACTTAAAGAAGGCTAACTTTGAAGGTATGAGGCGTGAATTGGCTGGGATGGATTGGCGAATGATACTTAAGGGGTTGACTGTGGATGGGCAATGGCAGACATTTAGAGACCGCATGGATGAACTACAACAATTGTACATTCCTGTCTGGCATAAAAATAAAAAAGGGAAGGTGGCTCAACCGTGGCTATCAAGGGAAATCAGGGATAGTATTAAAGCCAAGGAAGTGGCATACAAATTGGCCAGAAATAGCAGTGAACCTGGGGACTGGGAGAAATTTAGAACTCAGCAGAGGAGGACAAAGGGTTTGATTAGGGCAGGGAAAATGGAGTATGAGAAGAAGCTTGCAGGGAACATGAAGACGGATTGCAAAAGTTTCTATAGATATGTAAAGAGAAAAAGGTTAGTAAAGACAAACGTAGGTCCCCTGCAGTCAGAATCAGGGGAAGTCATAACGGGGAACAAAGAAATGGCGGACCAATTGAACAAGTACTTTGGTTCGGTATTCACGAAGGAGGACACGAACAACCTTCCGGTTATAAAAGGGGTCGGGGGGTCTAGTAAGGAGGAGGAACTGAGGGAAATCCTTATTAGCCGGGAAACTGTGTTGGGGAAATTGATGGGATTGAAGGCCGATAAATCCCCAGGGCCTGATGGACTGCATCCCAGAGTACTTAAGGAGGTGGCCTTGGAAATAGTGGATGCGTTGACAGTCATTTTCCAACATTCCATTGACTCTGGATCAGTTCCTATGGAGTGGAGGGTAGCCAATGTAACCCCACTTTTTAAAAAAGGAGGGAGAGAGAAAACAGGGAATTATAGACCGGTCAGCCTGACATCGGTAGTGGGTAAAATGATGGAATCAATTATTAAGGATGTCATAGCAGTGCATTTGGAAAGAGGTGACATGATTGGTCCAAGTCAGCATGGATTTGTGAAAGGGAAATCATGCTTGACAAATCTTCTGGAATTTTTTGAGGATGTTTCCAGTAGAGTGGACAAGGGAGAACCAGTTGATGTGGTATATTTGGACTTTCAGAAGGCGTTCGACAAGGTCCCACACAAGAGATTGATGTGCAAAGTTAGAGCACATGGGATTGGGGGTAGTGTACTGACATGGATTGAGAACTGGTTGTCAGACAGGAAGCAAAGAGTAGGAGTAAATGGGTACTTTTCAGAATGGCAGGCAGTGACTAGTGGGGTACCGCAAGGTTCTGTGCTGGGGCCCCAGCTGTTTACACTGTACATTAATGATTTAGATGAGGGGATTAAATGTAGTATCTCCAAATTTGCAGATGACACTAAGTTGGGTGGCAGTGTGAGCTGCGAGGAGGATGCTGTGAGGCTGCAGAGTGACTTGGATAGGTTAGGTGAGTGGGCAAATGCATGGCAGATGAAGTATAATGTGGATAAATGTGAGGTTATCCACTTTGGTGGTAAAAACAGAGAGACAGACTATTATCTGAATGGTGACAGATTAGGAAAAGGGGAGGTGCAAAGAGACCTGGGTGTCATGGTACATCAGTCATTGAAGGTTGGCATACAGGTGCAGCAGGCGGTTAAGAAAGCAATTGGCATGTTGGCCTTCATAGCAAGGGGATTTGAGTACAGGGGCAGGGAGGTGTTGCTACAGTTGTACAGGGCATTGGTGAGGCCACACCTGGAGTATTGTGTACAGTTTTGGTCTCCTAACTTGAGGAAGGACATTCTTGCTATTGAGGGAGTGCAGCGAAGGTTCACCAGAGTGATTCCCGGGATGGTGGAACTGACATATCAAGAAAGACTGGATCAACTGGGCTTGTATTCACTGGAGTTCAGAAGAATGAGAGGGGACCTCATAGAAACATTTAAAATTCTGACGGGGTTAGACAGGTTAGATGCAGGAAGAATGTTCCCAATGTTGGGGAAGTCCAGAACCAGAGGTCACAGTCTAAGGATAAGGGGTAAGCCATTTAGGACCGAGATGCGGAGGAACTTCTTCACCCAGAGAGTGGTGAACCTGTGGAATTCTCTACCACAGAAAGTTGTTGAGGCCAATTCACTAAATATATTCAAAAAGGAGTTAGATGAGGTCCTTACTACTAGGGGGATCAAGGGGTATGGCGAGAAAGCAGGAATGGGGTACTGAAGTTGAATGTTCAGCCATGAACTCATTGAATGGCGGTGCAGGCTAGAAGGGCCGAATGGCCTACTCCTGCACCTATTTTCTATGTTTCTATGTTAACCTGGACCTTCAGAAATAAAAGGGGAAGCTCCACCCACTTCCATCACTTGAGTGCTAAGGAATAAAGGACAGGTCACAGACTGACCTTCTCTCAAGCATGGGCCTCGTGTGCATTTATACTGTATAGTAAGGACGTATCAATGGCGACGAGAAACTGGGATTTAAACCACGCGAGCATGGCCACGAGCAGAACAGATGAGAGGTACTGTGTTAAGGAATGGTTGGGACAGAGATTCAACATTGTTAAAGCAGCACAGTTCTCCAGGCAGACAAGGGCAATCGAGCATGCCCCAACATGTAGTCGAACCCAGAGGGGGAGTTCGACAGAGACAATGGCAAGCTGAACGCCGATTCATGCCATTGCAAGGGACAATGCGGCCAGTAATGGGGCCATCAACACCTGTTAATGGCGCACTCAAGGACAATAACAGGGGCAGTCAGGGACCATCGACTGGCAAGGGACCTTTTGTTTCTAACAGCAGCTCATGTTGGAGGCGTGGAGGCACACACTCAGCCGGAGTTTGCAGAGATGAGCAAAATACCTGCAGAAATTGCAGAAATGAACGCTGGGGGAAATCGCTGGAAGCTGAAGTTCAGCGAGTTCATGTGGAGCACGTATACAGTTCATACACCAGGACGCCACCGATAATGATAAAAGTGCTCCTCAATGGCATCCCAGTATCAATGGAGCTAGACATGGGGGCCAGCCAGTCCCTGATGGGTATCAAAGAATTCGAAAAGTTGTGGGGGTCCAAGGCCAGGAGGCCAAAATTATCGCCGATTGACGCACAGCTACGGACAAAGGAGATCATTCCGGTGCTAGGCAGCGCCACGGTAGTCGTGATCCACAAAAATTCAGAGAACAGGTTGCCACTCTGGATTGTCCCGGGGGATGGTCCCGCACTACTGGGGAGGAGTTGGCTTGCTGTCATGAACTGGAAATGGGGCGATGTCAATGCAATTTTTTCTGTGGAACGAGTATCATGCTCACAGGTCCTGGACAAATTTGACTCATTATTTCAACCCGGCATCGGCACTTTCATGGGGGCCAAGGTAGTGATTCACATAAACCCGGACGCCAGGCCAGAGCGGTGCCGTACGTGATGCGAGAAAAGATAGAAGGCGAATTGGACCGCCTGCTGAGGGAAGGCATCATCTCACCAGTCGAATTCAGTGACTGGGCGAGCCCGATTGTGCCGGTGCTCAAGGCGGATGGGTCGGTCAGGATATGTGGTGATTACAAGGCCACCATCAATCGGGTGTCACTCCAAGACCAGTACCCGCTACTGAGAGCGGAGGACCTCTTTGCGATGCTATCCGGTGGCAAACTTTTTTCAAAATTGGACCTAACTTCAGCTTACATGACCCAGGAGCTGGCGAGTGAGTCGAAGAAGCTGACCACCATCACGACACACAAGGGGTTGTTTGAGTACAACAGATGTCCGTTCGGGATTCGCTCGGCCGCCGGGATCTTCCAACGAAATATGGAAAGCTTCCTCAAGTCGATTCCAGGGACGGTGGTTTTTCAGGACGACATCCTCATCACGGGTTATGATACTGAAGAACACCTCCACAACCTGGAGGAGGTGCTACGCAGACTGGACCAGGTAGGGCTGCGACTGAAAAAGGCGAAGTGCGTCTTCCTAGCTCCAGAGATGGAATTCCTGGGGATGAGGGTAGCAGCAGACGGGATCAGCCCTACTGCGCCCAAGACGGAAGCGATCCAGAGAGCACCCAGACCCCGTAACACGATGGAGCTGTGCTCGTTCCTGGGGCTCCTGAACTATTTTGGTAACTTTCTTCCCAAATTGAGCACGCTGCTAGAGCCGCTATACGTGCTCCTATGCAAAGGTCGCGAATGGGTCTGGGGGGACAGCCAGGAAAGGGCTTTTAATAGAGCACGCAATTTGTTATGTTCCAACAATCTGTTAACGCTATATGACCCATGTAAGAAACTTGTGTTAACATGCAATGCGTCGTCCTCTGGTGTCGGGTGTGTGTTGCAGCATGTCAATGCCAAGGGTCAGTTACAGCCGATAGCTTATGCCTCCAGAAGTCTGTCCCAGGCAGAAAGGGGCTACGGGATAGTAGAAAAGGAGGTGCTAGCATGTGTAAATGCGGTAAAGAAAATGCACCAGTACCTGTTTGGCAGGAAATTTGAGCTGGAGACAGATCACAAACCCCTAACGTCCCTTTTGGCCGACAACAAGGCCATAAATGCAAACGCATCGGCCCGCATACAGAGTGGGCACTCACGTTAGCTGCCTATGACTACAATTTGTCACAGACCGGGCACCGAAAACTGCGCCGATGCACTCAGCAGGCTCCCACTAGCCACCACTGAGGGGGCTACCGAGCATGCTGCTGAGATGGTCATGGCTGTTGAAGCTTTCGGAAGCGAAGGCTCACCCGTGACAGCCCGTCAGATTAAAGTCTGGACAAATAGAGACCTGCTATTGTCTCTAGTCAAGAAATGTGTCCTGAATGGGGACTGGGCAGCCACGTACAAGGCATGCCCTGAGGAATTTAAACCATTTCACAGGCGCAGGGATGAACTCTCGATTCAGGCCGATTGCCTACTGTGGGGAAACCGCGTAGTCATGCCCCAGATGGGCAGAGCGGTGTTCATCAGAGAACTCCACAATGAACACCCGGGCATTGTCATGATGAAGGCAATTGCCAGGTCACACGTTTGGTGGCCAGGGATAGACGCAGATCTGGAACTTTGCGTTCGCAGGTGCAACACGTGTGCCCAGCTGGGCAATGCGCCCAGGGAAGCCCCCCTTAGCCCCTGGTCCTGGCCCGTCAAGCCATGGTCATGCATCCATGTGGACTATGCAGGTCCTTTCATGGGAAAAATGTTTTTGGTTGTAGAAGATGCCTACTCCAAATGGATCGAGTGTGACATTCTTAATTCAAGCACACCCTCTGCCATGGTAGAAAGTCTACGAGCAATGTTCGCCGCCCATGGTCTACCGGATGTCTTGGTCAGTGACAATGGCCCGTGCTTTACAAACATTGAATTCCAGGACTTCATGGCAGGAAATGGTATCAACCATGTTAGAATGGCACTGTTCAAGCCGGCCTCAAACGGCCAGGTGGAATGAGCAGTGCAGATAATCAAACAGGGAATGCTCAGAATCCAAGGGGGTTCCCTACAAAGCCGCTTATCACACCTCCTGTTGGCCAATAGATCCCGACCACACTCACTCACAGGGGTTCCACCCGCAGAGCTGCTAATGAAAAGGACGCTCAAAACCAGGTTATCCCTCATACACCCCACCATGAAAGAAATTGTTGAGAGCAGGCGCCAGTCACAATGTGCCTAACATGACAGGAATGCGAGAGCGCGATGTATTGATGTCAATAACCCTGTCTTTGTCCTCAACTACGCTGCAGGGCCCAAATGGCTCGCAGGCACTGTGATTGCCAAAGAGGGGAATAGGATTCTGGTAGTTAAACTTACCAATGGACAAATCTGCCGCAAACACGTGGATCAAACAAAAAGGAAGTTCAGCAACCCCATAGAAGAAGCAGAGGAAGAACACGATGTAGAGTTCACTCCTCCACAGGTGACCGAACACAGGAACCAAGTGAAGGAGAGCCCAGTCACTGTGGGCAGTCCGGACAGGCCTGAGGCACTGCAAACAGCAGACACTCAGGCCAGCACCCAACAACCGGAGCCCCAACTCAGGCACTCTACAAGAGAGCGTAAACCACCAGAGAGACTCAACCTGTGATCCCAATAAGACTTTGGGGGGGGAGGTAATGTCATGTATTCAACCAGCATTGTAACTCATGTATAATCTGACCTAAGTTGTACACTGTGAGAACAATGACCACAAGGTGGTGAACTTGTGGGAGACGCTCCTAACCTGGACCTTCAGAGATAAAAGGGGAAGCTCCACCCACTTTCATCACTTGAGTGCTAAGGGATAAAGGACAGGTCACAGACTGACCTTCTCTCAAGCATGGGCCTCGTGTGCATTTATACTGTATAGTAAAGACGTATCAGCTTTAGTCACTGGATAAGCTATCAAAAGTCCAGAATAGGTATCAACAGCAGTGAGCAAATATTGGAACCGTTGTTGCAATGGTAAAGGTCCTACATAATCAACTTGACATATTTGTGCTGGTTGAGTCCCTATCTTAATATAGGCACCGGATTGTCATTGTCGGGGAAAATGCTTCACCTTTTGACAAATTTCACAGGTGTTTATGATCTGTTTAACACCATCCGTAGTCAAATGTAACCCCCTATTTCGTGCCCATTATATCGTACCCTGAATGCCCAAATTTGTGGTGGGCCCACTTGCCTATGCCATATTCTTCCTCTTCCCCCCCTTTGACAGCCCATACCCGGGCTATATTATCAATGGTGTTATTATATTCAGAGGTCTTTGAAGTGTTTTTCATGTGAGCGTCCACATGATATACAGTTATTTTCATCTTCTGGGCTTTGGACCATATTTGTTCCCATAGGTGCTTTCCCCACAAGTCTTTTCCAGTTATTTGCCAGTTATGTTCATGCCAGTTTCGCATCCAGCTCGCCGTGCCATTGGCTACTGCCCATGAGTCAGTATATATGTGTACTTGTTGCTGTTCCTCTTCTAACGCAAGGACTACAGCTGCTAGTTCTGCTAGCTGGCCGGAGCCTCCCATGCCCTCATCATGCACAATTGTCTGGGTTTTTGGATTGAAGGCAGTGGCTTGCCATCGTCGAAGGCTGTTTCACCAGACCGCTGAGCCATCTGAACCAGGCATGGCTACGTTCTTCAGGTGTTAACTGTTCAAAAGACACACCCCAGGGGATCGGTGATTCCTGGGTTAAATTGACAGACGACTGCGTAAGTTCACTCTCAGCTGTTTGTGGGTATTCAGCCACGTGCTCATGCAGTCGGGTGATTCCTTCTTTTCCTTTACTTGCTCTGTCTGCGATATACCATTTCTAGCGCACTGTGGAGCTTTGCTGTGCTCGCCCGACCTTGTGTGTCTCATTTTCTGAGAGAACCCAGGATAATATGGGTAGGTCTGGTTTTAACCTGACTTTGTCGTCCCCTGTCTGTCCTTCTGTTTCTGTTAGGGCCCAATAACATGCTTATAATTGTTTCTCAAATGGAGTGTAACGAGTAGCAGCATCTGTCAATTTTCTAGACCAGAACCCTAACAGTATACGAGTGCCATGTTGAACCAGCCACAAACTCCATACTGCAGTATCATTGGTAACAGATACCTGTAGCTCAAAAGGCTGCCCAGGCACTCGCGGGGCTAGGGGTAAAGCTTGAGCTACGGCTTCTTTGGTTGCATCAAAAGCCACCTGCTGTTCCTTTCCCCACTCGAAGTGGGCCTTTTTTCGTGTTACGGCATACAACAGTTTTAATAACATCGTGAGGTGAAGTATGTGTCTCCTCCAGTGACCCAGTAGTCCCACAAACCGTTGTGTCTCAGTTTTATTCATGGGGGTGGCCATTTCTTGGAATTTTATTCTTCACAGGTATGATGCACTCACCCTGAGACCATTGGATCCCCAGAAAGTGGACAGTCTAGCTAGGGCCCTGCACCTTCTTCGGATTTATCTCCCAGCCCTGTCTCGCATGTGTTGAACTAAAGTAGCTCGGGCTTCTGACAACACTGCCTCGTTGGGACCCCTTATTAGTACATCATCGATGTAGTATGCTAGTGAGACATTAGGAGCCAACGTACACATGTCCAGGTCCCGGGCCACCAATCCATGGCATAGGGTAGGGCTATGTAGGTAACCTTGAGGGAGGCAGTTAAACGTGTATTGCCTCCCTTCCCAAGTGAATGCAAACTAGTCCTGGGATTCTTCCGCTATTGGAATGGAGAAAAAGGCATTGGCCAGGTCGATTACCGCATACCACTCCGCACCTTCTTCAGACAGCTGCTCTGTTATAGTTACTACATCTGGGACAGCGGTTGTCAGGGGAGGGGCAAATTTGTTCACATGTCGGTAGACCACAGTCATCCTCCAACTTTTGTCGGGTTTCTGCACTGGCCAAACAGGGCTATTGTAGGGGGACACCACATGTCTAATGATACTCGCCTCCAAGAGCTCTTGTATGGTTTCCCCTATTTCTTTGTGTCCCCCAGGTATTTGGTACTGTTTCATAGTCACTATACGCGATGGCTGTGGTATTACCACTGGTTCCCACTTTGCTTCCCCTGCAATCACAGTGATCGCCCGTATCCCAAATGAGAATCGCCCGAACGAGGTGTTGTGTGTGGTTCCTTTTAAAAGGTCCATCCCAATAATATGTTCCTTTACTGCCGATATTAAGACCGTTACCCAGCGCAGAGGCCCATTTCCCTTCGCCAATCTGATAGTTGTTCGGACAGCGGGCGTTTCTGCCACTCCGAACCCAGTAATCATCATACGGGTCCCTGTGTGTTTCCTAGGATTTCCATGGACAATAGTAACTTCTGCCCCTGTGTCTAGTAAAGCCACATCTCTTTGTATGTTCCCCACCCCGGCAATGTATCGTAATCGGAATGTGTGGCCTCAGATCCCCGGGAGCTTGGGTTGATGTGGTTCTAACAGGGAGTACTCCCGGATCCCGGCCACCACCCTAGTCGAGGGGATTACTAGCCTTCCACAGCTCTTCTACGTTGGGGTATAGGCTAGCGAGAGGTGGTTTCTCTGCATCCGCAGACTTATCGCTATCCGACTTAATCTCCCTTACCTCCCTCCTTTCACCCTTCTCTGTTCCCGGGACGCAGTGTTGCTTCCACATAGAATACATCGCTCCTGTTGGGATTCCATCAATTTTTTCCTTGGGGACCCCTGCCTTCAGTAAAGCCGTGAACATGTCCCTCCGCGTACTCTTTTTTTTGTCTTTCCTGACCCGTATCATTTCCAGAGGTCGAACCTTGTCACTGGTCCCGATCCCCCTCTACATTAGCCATTCTCGACTCTCGCACACTATATTCTGCATCCTCCAGCTGTCCTAACAATAGGCAAAGGTGCCCCACCTGCTGCCCTTGGGCTGGTCCCAATAATGCAAGTAGCGCAACCCTCATCAGAGGAGGGCCACTCTTCATCAGCCTGCTCCGCATTCCTGCCGTAAAGAGCTCCTGATCTGGCGCCCCCATATGGTTGGTGATATAATCCTCCCTGTGTTGCCATGTTGCGCAACTGTATCGCACCCTCTGCCATAGTATTCCAAGGTTTTACCTCCCCTTCCCAAATCAACGGCAGAGGGATATTTTTTCCAGACCCGTATAGTAACCATGTCCCATAGCGAACCTGTGCCCTGGACATTCCGTAGCACTGCTGTGATATTGTAGTCCATAGTCATAGTCCCCATTTTTGTTAACTCTTCGGGGTTAAGTATTACACCTGATGCTCCCTGGTCCCAAATCCGGGTTAGCCATTCTGACAATGATTCCCCGGGTTTTTGGCGAAATCGAGACCCTATTTCTTGTAACTCACTAGTGGTGAAGTCACGCATCCCTCTAGTGGTTACCGGCTGTTCCCCATCTTGCTGTTTCGTCTTATTTATCATAAAGGGGTCTAGCTTCCGTGCTCGGAGCGTATGGGGGAGGGTCTTTAGTTCCCTCCCGTTCCCCCCCCCTCTCCATCTGTCCACTCATATTCTGAGTCAGAGGAGTACCAGATATGTTTGGTGCACCACCCACAATTTTTTCCGGCTTGTATACCTTGCCCACACGATTCTGCATTGGCTTTTAAACACTCACTGGGGTCTGATTGAGCAAGTCCATACCACGTGCAGCAGCAAATCAGTGCAGTACAAAGGATATATTTCAAATCCATCTGTAATTTCCGTCGTCTGGCTTTCTTTTTATTTTGTACTGTCACCAGACGGCATATTAAAGTTTCTGATTGTTCATTGACCTTGTCCGCCCGTTCTTGTGCAGTGCAGACCGCTTCAGTCAGAGTCGAGTTTTGACTTTCCAAAACCTTAGCAGCTGTTTTTAACTGTAGGTTTTCTGCCTCACTTTCCTTAAGTTGTTTACACATCACCCTTAATGCTGTCAGCCAAATCTATCCCATTTGTGGCGGACTACTTTTCTCCTGTGGGAAGCCTGCTTCCTCCAGGAGAGACAGTACCGTGTGGGGTACGGTTCTATCTTTGTTCTGTTCCAATAACTGCGTATCCCAAAGTTGCGGGGGTCTAAACCGGGCTAGCACATTGGCAAGAGAGCCAAAACCTTCATCCCTCGTGCTCCACCCTGGTATTCTATACTTCTCTCCCGCAGGAGGAGACTGCCTCTTATCTTTTCTCTTGAAGTAAAGATAAAACACCGTTTACTGAGAGAAAAGAAACATAATACAGTTTACGAAAAGAAGAGAAGTATGATAAGATGCAACAAAGCTCACCGCCTTCGGCCCGTTGGGAACTCCGCAACGACGGCTGGTCAAGAGCCTTGGGGGTCCCGGCACCGCTCGTGAATCACGATCCAAGGTGAAGTTCAAAGAGCTACTGGACAGTTCCGTTCCTTTATACTATTGAACAAACATGGGTGCATGTGGCTTATGGCCAACTCCTAATCTGTAAGGCTCCAGCTGTTCTTCCACAAAGCATGAGACCTCGAGGCGCTGATCATCCCATAAACAAGATGGTGTGCGCATCAAGGTCTCTCTCTCTATGCATCAACAACATTCCACGAGGCATGAAGCAGAAACACACTGTAAATGTCGGAATATCATAATTAACCCTATGTGATTAACCCGATACAATACAGCGACACATGGCAAATCGGACGCCCACATTGCGCCACGGGTACAAGGGACCGCCGGGGACTTCAACGCCAGGCAGATCTTGACATCAGGGAGTGTGCAATGCTCACCAACCACCAATCTGGAAAATTCATCGTTGCCCCTCACCTTAGCACCTTGACCAGACGACAGGGAGAGCTGGCGTGCAGCTCCAGGGTGCCAGCTCCAGCGACGTTATTTAAAGGCATCAACATTAATCACTGCTAGCTGTCAGTGGTTTCTTGTCAGTCCCTATGAGTAACTTGATGCTTCCTTTGTATCAGCAGTCTTCTGGCAACTACAAAATAGCTACACTTATTGTTCAAAAATTCAAACTGCTACACTTGGCAAAATTTTGGGGGGGCTGTACTGGCATCCCAACTCACCCTCCAGGGTCTATGGCAGACGGAGCGGAGGCAGTGAGAAATATGGAAACATGTGCGCAGAAGGATGAGGAGGGACTTCAGGGCTCATGCCAGGAGGCCTTACTCTCCGAGGGTATTCCGACAACACTTCTCCTTCCTTCAATTAAGCAACAAGCAGTGTATCAGACGGCTCCACATCATCGAGGTGGTGGTCACAGAACTCTGCCACCTCCTGCAAACAGACCTCCAGCCTCACACCTGGATGACTTAAACCTCAGATCCCTTTTGCTCACCACATCCCCATCATACCTTCCCTGCATCATGGCATTCACACACAGCGTCCTCCTGGGCATAAAGGTGAAATGAGAGACACCACAAAAGATTGCAAACTCCCTTAATAAACTTATGCATATACATATCACACATATCACACTCACTCTAATAACTAAAGACCCTTGTGCCTGCCACAGTTGAATGTTGTCATTGTGTGCAAGGCATGAGATGTGGGTGTGAGTATTAGTAGGAGAGATTGCTGATGGGTGAGTGCTGGGGGTGGTGCTTTGGGCAGTGTGTGAAGCTTGTGGTACAGATGGTGGTATGTAGCATTTGTTGAAGTATTCACTCATCCTGACCACCCAAGTGAGGTGTATCTGCCATGAGTACAGCTGTTTCAGTTCTCCGGCTCCTTCCCCTTGTCCTGCTGTTGCCTGCTGAGGCATCTGCCCAGCCAACAATGCTGAGACTAAGGTGCTGCAGTATCAATGAACCTCCCCTTTAAGTACTGGCAAAAGCCTGTGGCAACGATGAGTTGCGATTGGACTGCACCAAATATTGGTCCACCCTTTCAGTGTAACACCAATGAGCTAGGCCTTTAAGACTTAAATAGCGCTCCAATCATTTCTTTGAGAAGTGATAATGAATTTTGCATGCAGTCTAAAGCATCAGCATCTGGTGCTAATTCTCAAACCTTTCTAATGATACTGCGCATTCCTAGGCTATAATGAATTTGTAGCCCTTCGACTCTAAGGGAATCAAGGGCTATGGAGATCGGGTGGGAAAGTGGAGCTGAGCTAGAAGATCAGCCATGATCTTATTGAATGACGAAGCAAACATGATGGGCCGAATGGCCAACACCTGCTCCTATTTCTTATGTAATCAAATCCGACTGAGATTGAGGGAGAGCAAACACTTCTCCCCTGCCTCAGCCTAACTTCCTCCCGAACTCCTCTTGCCTCTGCCCAACCTTCCCCCGACCTCCCCCTCCCTTGGCCCGGCGTGACCTCCCCCCGACCTCCGGCCCGACCTCCCCACGCCTAGGCCCGACCTCCAGTCCGACCTTCCCCCTACCTCCCCCCGACCTCTGACCTGACCTCCGGCCCGACCTCCCCCCGACCTCCGGCATGACCTCCCCCCGACCTCCGGCCCGACCTCTCCCTGCCTCGGCCGACCTCCCCACGCCTAGGACCAATCTCCAGCCCGACCTTCCCCCGACCTCCGGCCCAACCTCCCCCGACCTCCGGCCCGACCTCCCCCCAACCTCCAGCACGACCTCCCCCCGACCTCCAGCCCGACCTGCCCCAACCTCCGGCCCGACCTCGCCCCCGACCTCCGGCCCGACCTCCCCCCGACCTCCGGCCCGAACTCCCCCCACTTCGACCCGATCCCCCCTCCCCTACCTACCTCGACCCAGGCACAGACATTCCGAAATCCGGAAATACCCGCAATGCGGAACGGCCTCGGTCCAAGGTTTCCAGATTCCGGACATCACTCCTGTACTGATGTGACACGCCCTGATTTTAACCAGGGGCCAGTTTCCAGCAGGTGAAATTCGTTGTCAGTTGAAAACTTACCCACTGCAGCATAGAAAGGGGCTCGAGGTGTTTTAGCTGAATGAAGTAATAAATAAATAAATAAATAAAACCTCTTTTGTAGTGTACCTGCACCGTACTACAAACTCACACGAGGCATGTACTGCAGACACAGTCATTATGTGACCTCAACCTTTATTCCCAGGACCAAGGAGTGCTGACCCTGGGTGGGACCTCCCCTTTTATACCTGGAAACCCAGGTGAGGAGTGTCTCCCACAAGTTCACCCCCTGTGGTCATTTCTAGGGTATGAGTACAGTGTACAGGAGTTGCATGAAGGTTACAGTTACATGAAGGTTACCGTTGCATGATGGTTACATACATGACATCTTTGACCAAGGTTTGGGTCATTTTTCCTGATATCTCCTTCTGTGGCTCGATGTGGCTCTTGTTAAAAGCCTTGTGACGTTTTGCTACATTAAATGTGCTATATAAATGTAAGTTGTTGTTGTCATTGATATACCAAGACCTGGGGTGACATTACAGAACTTGGACGTCTGAATAACATTACAGGCAGCGCATTTGGAAAGCAGTGACAGGATTGGTCCAAATCAGCATGGATTTATGAAAGGCAAATCATGCTTGACAAATCTTCCAGAATTTTTTGAGGATGTAACTAGTAGAGTGGACACGGGAGAACCAGTGGATGTGGTGTATTTGGACTTTCAAAAGGCTTTTGACAAGGTTCCACACAAGAAAGTGGTGTGCAAAATTAAAGCACATGATATTGGGGGTAATGTATTGACGTGGATAGAGAACTGGTTGGCAGACAGGAAGCAGAGAGTCAGGATAAATGGGTCCTTTTCAGAATGGCAGGCAGTGACTAGTGGAGTGCCGCAGGGCTCAATGCTGGGACCCCAGCTATTTACAATATACATCAATGATTTAGCTGAAGGAATTGAGTGTAATATCTCCAAGTTTGCAGATGACACTAAGCTGGGTGGCGGTGTGAGCTGTGAGGAGGATGCTAAGAGGCTGCAGGGTGACTTGGACAGGGTAGGTGAGTGGGCAAATGCATGGCAGATGCAGTATAATATGGAGAAATGTGAGGTTATCCACTTTGGTGGCAAAAACACTAAGGCAGAATATTAACTGAATGGTGGCAGATTAGTAAAAGGGAGGTGCAATGAGACCTGAGTGCCATGGTACATCAGTCATTGAAGGTTGGCATGCAGGTGCAGCAGGCGGTGAAGAAGACAAATGGCATGTTGGCCTTCATAGCTAGGGGATTTGAGTATAGGAGCAGGGAGGTCTTACTGCAGTTGTACTGGGCCTTGGTGAGGCCTTACCTGGAATATTGTGTTCAGTTTTGGTCTCCTAATCTGAGGAAGGACGTTCTTGCTATTGAGGGAGTGCAGCGAAGGTTCACCAGACTGATTCCCGGGATGGCAGGACTGACATATGAGGAGAGACTGGATCGACTGGGATTTAGAAGAATGAGAGAGGATCTCATAGAAACATATAAAATTCTGACGGGACGGGACAGGTTAGATGCAGGAAGAATGTTCCCGATGTTGGGGAAGTCCAGAACTAGGGGACACAGTCTGAGGATAAGTGGTAAGCCATTTAGGACCGAGATGAGGAGAAACTTCTTCACTCAGAGAGTTGTTAACTTGTGGAGTTCCCTGCCGCAGAGAGTTGTTGATGCCAGTTCATTGGATATATTCAAGAGGGAGTTAGATATGGCCCTTACGGCTAAAGGGATCAAGGGATATATGGAGAGAAAGCGGGAAAGGGGTACTGAGGGAATGATCAGCCATGATATTGAATGGTGGTGCAGGCTCGAAGTGCCGAATGGCCTACTCTGCACCTAGTTTCTATGTTTCTATGTTTCTATGCTACGGTGCAAGTGCATCCCAACTTGCAAACCCCACGCCGCTCCCCCCCCCCCGAAAAGCTCTGGAACTTGGATTTTAAGATCACACAACGCAACCCTTCTGGTACTTCGATATATTGTTGCTGACTTGTCCTGTTTGAGTCTTGTGTGCCCAGAGCTTTAGAAAGATTTATCCTTACTGCTGTTGATTTATTGATCAACAAACCAATGCACGGAGATCTGTTAGAATCAGGGATCTGTGCAAATTAATGGGAAACTTTATGGGGTTTCCAAGGCTTCACGGCACACACCTCTGCAACCAGCTAATCAAAGCGGGGGATTTGGACTGCGATTTGTGAGCAAACTCAAGGTTCCATTTCAGCTCACGAATCTCCTGGCACATTTAGCAATCCACATCAATCCAATACCCTGAAGTCCAGTATCTTGCTCGTTTCTTTGCTCCTTCAGGTTGAATTGTACCTTTTATCAAAATAAAATTGTCACGCTGCGAGTTTTGTTTCAGGTTGCTGAATTGGGATGAATACTTTTAAATGTGGAACTAAGAAAATCTGCCAGTGTGCCGGAACTCCTTTATTATTGATGGCAGGGGGTTCTGGTCTGGGCGGGGGGGGGGGTTCTGGTCTGGGGTGGGGGGGAGGTTCTGGTCTGGGGCGGGGGGGGGGGGGTTCTGGTCTGGGGCAGGGGGGAGGTTCTGGTCCGGAGCAGGGGGGGGGGGTTCTGGTCTGGGGCGGGGGGGGGGGGGGGGGGTTCTGGTCTGGGGCGGGGGAGGGTGGTTCTGGTCTGGGGCAAGCTGAATTCCGCGAAGGTGTTCCTGCTCTCCCACCGTTACTTTGGCAAAAGAACTGCGGAAACCCCGGTAGAACAGCGGAACACTGTTCACACAATTTCCCCTGGTTTCTGTGGTTCTTCTGCCGAAGTTAGAGTGGGTGAGTAGGAAAATCCATATCGATATTTACCCCCAAATGCAGTCGCTGGGTACATTCCAGTTTCTTATGACTTGCAGAATCCTTTTTCCCATGTACACAAAGTTTCATTATATTGGGGTTTACTATAAATGGGCTCCACTATAATCGAACATTGAGGTTATCTGTTAAACCTGTAGACTGGTTCTCAAAGGAAACATGCTCTGAGATTATGGCTATGATACTAGACTAGCAGAGACTGTGAGTTTAAATCCCAGCATTGAATTCAATAAATGGATAATTTGTGGATTGGCAGGACTAATATGACCATGAAAGCTGTTGTATTGTGATTAAAAACCCAATCGGTTCACTAATGTCCTTCAGGGAAGGGAGTCTGCTATCCCTACCCACAGTGTCGCACTACATGGTCGATTCTTGTCAGTTCAAGTCCCACTCAAGAGATTTGAGCACAAAACCCAAGCTGATAGCTCAGTGCAGTACCGAGGGAATGTCTGAGATGCCGTCTTTCAAATCTGATGTTAAAGCGAGGCCCGGTCTGCCCTCTCAAGGTGAATGTAAAAGATCTTGTGGCGCTATTTCAAAGAGCAGGGGAGTTATCCCTGGTGTCCTGACCAATATTTATCCCTCAACCAAGATCATTAAAACAGATTATCTGGTCATTATCACATTGCTGTTTGTGGGAGCTTGCTGTGTGCAAATTGGCTGTTGCGTTTCCCACATTACAACAGTGACTGCACTCCAAAATAACTTCACTGGCTGTAAAGTGCTTTGGGATGTCCTGAGGTCGTGAAAGGCGCTATATAAATTCAAGTCTTTCTTTATTTCTTTTTCTGAATGCCCTGAGGGCACTGAGGGATGGACAATAAACAGTCTGGGCCACATCCCAATAATGTGGCTCATCTTTCTAGTCCACCTTATCTGAGTTCTCAGAGGAGAGGAAGGATAACAGGAATATGTTTATTTGATGTTCAATAAATTGCCTTTTAAAATGCCTCGCCGCAAGTGATCGTTAAGGTTTTGTGATAAGCTCTATGAACCATCCAGCTCATTGCTATTCTCTTGCCCTGACCTGGTATGATGAGCTTGAAATTTTGCGAGTGATCAGTTTGATGAGAACCACATTGTATTGCATGTGTATGAAACCCTCTTAACCAGGTTACCCAGAAGGAATTGATTAAAGAGAAGTGGACTTAGCACATTATCTTAATTGTATCTGTAGCTTTCACTGCATAAAAATTATTCAAACATTCACAAGGCTATGATCCGATTAGGCTTTTTCAGAGAATGTGACCAGACATACAATTTACTGTGGCAGCCAATGTTTAGTGGTATCAGTGCTGTCTGAGTCAGAAGGTTGTGGGTTCAAGCACCACTCCTGTGCAATCATCAGGGATGTGGTGGTGCCATCTTTCAGATGAGCTATTGGCGGGGGGGCGGTGGAATTGGGTGCCAAACAACATCATCATAGGCAGTCCATAGACTTGCTTCCACTCTAAAAGTGAGTTCTCAGGTGACTGAACATTCCAATACAGGAATTACAGTCTCTGTCACAGGTGGGACAGATAGTCGTTGAGGGAAGGAGTGGGTGGGACTGGTTTGCCGCACGCTCTTTCCGCTACCTGCGCTTGGTTTCTGCATGCTCTCGGCAACGAGACTCGAGGTGCTCAGCGCCCTCCCGGATCACTTCCTCCACTTTGGGCGGTCTTTGGCCAGGGACTCCCAGTTGTCGGTGGGGATGTTGCACTTTATCAGGGAGGCTTTGAGGGTGTTCTTGAAACGTTTCCTCTGCCCACCTGGGGCTTGCTCGCCATGTAGGAATTCCGAGTAGAGCACTTGCATTGGGAGTCTTGTGTCGGGCATGTGGACAATGTGGCCTGCCCAACGGAGCTGGTCGAGTGTGGTCAGTGCTTCGATCCTGGGGATGTTGGCCTGATCGAGAACGTTAAAGTTGGTGCGTCTATCCTCCCAGGGGATTTGCAGGGTCTTGCAGAGACATCGTTGGTGGCAATTTGAGGTGTCTGCTGTACATGGTCCATGTCTCTGAGCCATACAGGAGAACGAGTATCATTACAGCCCTGTAGACCATAATTTTGGTGCCAGATTTGAGGGCCTGATCCTCGAACACTTTCTTCCTCAGGTGACCGAAGGCTGCGCTGACGCACTGGAGACGGTGCTGGACCTCGTCGTCGATGTCTGCCCTTGCTGATAGTAGGCTCCCGAGGTATGGAAACTGGTCTATAAGCCACCACTTCTGGTGCCAAACACGCACGTTTCAGCACCCGCCCAATGTGGCAGTCAGGAAGCCCCAACTGCTTTCCATCTTTTTACCAAATAGGCGCTCTGCACTGTAACTCCATTCACCCGCCTTTGCTCCTTGATCCCCTCACCCAACAAAAAACCATTGATCGCAGTGTAAGGCACTGCAGCTATTTCCCTTCCCCCCCACCCCCCTAAGTAGACAATGCAGCAGTGGCACAACTACTGTGGGCAGACTGTCACCAACACTACACCCCTCCTGAATTGGATATACACCATGCCTTGGTCATCACTGGGTCGATATCCTGGAGCACCGTCACCACAAGGACTCAAATAGCTTACGGAGAGGGCTCACCACCACCTGCTCAAAGGGTAACAAATGACGGCCTTTCCAACCCTGCCCACAGCCCAAGAACAAATTAAAACGTGCACGTGAGCTAGTTCCCAAATGATCCTTCATGGTCAGTGTCAGCTGACGGGTGGATTCTACATCCATCCTGCCACCGATTTGGAATTCCCACCGATTGGAAAATTAATCTTTTATGTTCGTCACAAATGTTCATCGGCTTAATGAGGACATGTTCCTGCCGAAGATTTTTTTAACTTGCCTGCACCAATTAATACATGTCTGAAAATAAGCGAGGATACAAGACCTCTTGTATATTCATGTGCACTTGACTTTCGTTATCAGATTGACAGATCACCTCAAATGAACTGAATCTGAAGCCTCAAGGGAAAGACAAGATTGAAAGGCATTTGCTTGACTCTTATGGCTTTGAAAGTGAAATAGAGACGATTTGACAAGGCGTTGTCAGAAGATGTAAAGCTCATACACATTCAAGGCCTGGAAGAGATTTACAGATAATGTCAACCCTTGAAACGTGTGGTTACTGTGCGATGCACGTGAAGCCTGTAACTGATAGAATGGCGCAGCGAGCTCTGTTGCAACAGCGTTAATAGCAGATCCTGACAGTCCGGACTCATCATTACAATTGATTAAACTTGCAGCCGGCCCTCAGATCCTTCAGCAGTCCTACAGCTTTCTGTCGGCAGGCAATTTCACCGGCCTGGAACCTCAACCCTGACAGTAACGCGGGGACGGGGGCAGGGGGTGTCTGATATCCAATTGGGAAATTCGGAAGTAAGTTCGGCGCGGGCGTGAGGAGGGCACACGAGATGTGATCTCCGCTCCAGTGATTAAAGGGCCAATCTGAAGCTGGAATTTGGAGGTAATTGGCGTTGGGAGTCAGAGCAGACGGGATGTGAGAATGGATTCAGGACGCTCAAAGGATGCGGCCCTCGTGCACTGAGGAGAGTGCAGAGGAGATTTACCAGGATGTTGCCTGCACTGGAGAAGTTTAGCTATGAGGATTGGATAGGCTGGGTCTGTTTTCTTTGGAACAGAGGAGGCTGAGGGGAGACCTTATTGAGGTATATAAAATTATGAGGGGCCTAGATAGAGTGGATAGGAAGGACCTATTTCCCTTAGCAGAGGGGTCAACAACCAGAAGGCATAGATTTAAAGTAATTGGTCGGAGGTTTAGAGGGGATTTGAGGGGAAATCTCTTCACCCAGAGAGTGGTGGGGTCTGGAACTCACTGCCTGAAAGGGTGGTAGAGGCAGAAACCCTCACCAAGTGGTGAAAATACTTGGATGTGCACTTGAAGTGCCGTAACCGACACGGCTACGGACCGAGAGCTGAAAAGTGGGATAAGGCTGGCTAGCTCTTTGTCGGCTGGCACGAACACGGTGGGCTGAATGGCCTCCTTCTGTGCTGTAAATTTCTATGATTCTATTTAAGGACGCCTCGCTAGATGCTGGGAGGGCAGTGAAGAGTCGAGAGAGGTTCTATTGGCCAGAAATAGGGGGGGAAGAGTCCCGCGACAGGGACCAAGAAGGCACGGCTAGTGGTGGCCCGGGAGGTTAGCAGCAGGAGCATTGTCCTCATTTATCCATCCACCACTGCCACTCACCTTCATCCTCATGTAAGGTAAGGCCTCTCCGAGTTGGGTGAACACTTGCCATTACACTCACTCTTTCCCCAGTTGCAGGAGAAGAGAGCACAGAACACGAGGGGGAGAGAGGGAGAGACCTGGATCTGGGCCTCCACAGATCTCACTGCGATCAGCTGCAGAGGAGGAAGTGCAGGAGATCGGTGGGGTTTCGGTGTCCCTGGCCGTCGGAGTCCGGGACTTCCCAGCTACCTGGTGACACATAGAAACATAGAAAATAGGTGCAGGAGTAGGCCATTCGGCCCTTCTAGCCTGCACCGCCATTCAATGAGTTCATGGCTGAACATGCAACTTCAGTACCCCATTCCTGCTTTCTCACCATACCCCTTGATTCCCCTAGTAGTAAGGACTTCATCTAACTCCTTTTTGAATATATTTAGTATAGAAACATAGAAACACAATTTAACATCAGCGACCCATGTGTCATGCAACACTCAGTCATGTTGAATTGATTGCAACAGAAAGTAAAATATGATCATCTTCATACTGATAAGTTGCAACATACCTACCTTGCCAGCAATATTTCATATATTTACTCTCTGCCAGGGCCTTAACCCATGCAGCAACAGTCAGTGGACCTCATGGATGACGATTCCTCAGAGGAGCTGATTCCCTCTGAGGGTGCACCATCACAGAACTCACGCTTATCCTGCACCAGCTCAGTTACTTGCACTTTGGTGGGACCGGTTAGACAGATAGTTGGGATGTCACCTGCTGACTTACACTCATCACTGAGCAGCAGCAGAAAATGTACGATGCACGGACAGGCCTTCCAGACACACTGACCATGATTGCAGAGAGAATGGAGCAGGCCACCTCGAGCATGAATGGGTTGATGTTGCAGGGCATTGCGAGGATGTCTTCTTCCATGGCCAGAATGGCCTAGTCCATGGAACATCAAATGCAGCTATTAAAGGAGTCCATGCACGCCTGGACCACGACCGTGCATCATCATCATCATAGGCAGTCCCTCGAAACGAGGATGACTTGCTTCCATGCCAAAAAAGGATGAGTTCACAGATGTTTCAATGAAGGACCCGAACTACATCTTGAAGGGTGGAAGATGCCTGTGCGTGGATTTTTTTAATGTGTTGTGGCCGTTGTATACCAGCCACCACACGGGTTTGACAGAGCTAGGTCTTGGTCTAGTGGCAAGGGCTAACCAGGATGAATGGAGACCAGCTCTGTTGCACGGACCTAGTGCGCACACATATCGCAGTGTGGACTGGCCCGTACTGCCCCTGTGCCCCTGGCCCCGATCACATCCCTCCTCAATCTCTCACAGCTTCTTCGCCCCAACCTCGCCGCTCATGTTGTATCTGCCCACGCTCCAATCACTGATTTGGATCTTGATGACATCACTCTTCGCTGCCACCGCCCTCCTGCACCAGCTCGCACTGTACCGAGCGCCTCAGTGCCGATTTGATGCTGTTTTACTTTGAACCAATCAACTCTCTTCTGCATGGCCGTGCAGACTCTGGATGACAACATGTCTGCTGCCTTAACTAGGATGATAAACATCTTGGTCTTGGCCTTACAGCAGCCCACTGATTTGAGCAAGCTGCTCTCCAGTAGAGCTGTAGCAGCGAAGTGTGGCTGGGCTATGAGAGCGATGATGGCGAAAGGGGACATGGAAGTGGGGACTCTGCTCAAAGCGGTCCCACTTCTCACCCATAGCCGACCCGACCCCCTCAGTCAGTCGCCCACGCGTTGCCTCGTATCCCAATGGCTGAGTCTGCCCCTGCACAGATACCGGTGGAGCAGTCTTTGGCGGGGCCCCCATGGGCTCCAAAACCCAGAGGACATTGGCCAAGAGCATCACAGCAGTCAGAGCAGGGATGTGAGCCGCCTGCCTCTACCTCTGCTCAACCCACATCAGATGCACCACATCGGAGCGGTGGGAAAAGGAAGAGTAAAGCTTTGTAGTTGCGCAACATAAGAACATAAGAAATAGGAGCAGAAGTAGGCCATACAAGGATATGCACATGGCAAGAGAAAATGTTATGCTGTTTTGTTTCCGTTCTTCAGTAGAATCACATAAATTTTACTCTTCTGTACCACGTTCCCATCTTGCCAATTGTTGAGTGCTGGGTGGCCAGTCGCCTTTAACTTGTTCCATGATGAATGTGAAGACCTGAATTGATGGGCCCCAATTGGGGAGGTGCAAGGGGTGGTTGGTTGTTTCCAGGTCGGCTTTGTGTCAGTGGCATTGCGGGAGGGCGGTGGGGGTGGGGGGGGGGGGGGGGGGTCAGCCGTTGCATGTGCTTCTGACATCGGTCCACTGGGGCAACCAAAGTGAACCTGACCCTTGCATTAATAAGGGTGTGTAGCAATGCCCTCATCACCTTCCTCCTCCTCGTCTTCCTCGTCTTCCTCCCCCTTGGAATAGTCCGCAGATGATTGCTGGAATTTTGTTGGACATGGGTATTAAGGTTTATGGAACCTGTAATGTATTTGCTTCGTGGGTTCTTTGCTTAAGAATTCATCGCAACACATTGCTATTAAGAACTAGTTGGTTTATTAGCAAAAGATTTAACAATCGCACTACACATTACCAGTTCATCCACCAGACTCACAACCACCTGCCTCATCGTGGATCCCCCAAACCCAACTGGCTGGGGTTTTATTGAGGCTTGTGAACATCACGTGACAGGCTAAGCCACTCCCAACTCAACAGCTCTACAACTATTTTGGTAGAAACTTAAAAATCAAGTGCCCCCTTTTGCCAAGGGCACTAGAACCCACAAATTTCCAAATTAACTAGAAAGAAGAGAGACCGCGTTTCATTGTGTCAACCAGGCTGCACTGCAGCGTCTATTCACAGGCGCGATCCCACTACTGATGGGCACGGGGGCTTTGACCTGCTCCGTTTCTGACTTGGGCTGATTCACCCCTCTTCACACAACCTGGTGACCCTGGATTCCTCCAGGAACACCATATCGATGCCCAACTTAGTGAGGACACCTGATCGGCATATTCCGCAGCAGCCCAGAACTCCTGATCTCAAGCAATCCGACAGCCTCAGCCTCTGAGTCACCGCCACCATGCCTGGCTCAACAGCTGTACAACTATTTTAAAGTAACTTTCAATCAAGTGCCCCCTTTTTTTTTGAGGGCACCAAAAGTCACAATTAACAATTGAAAATTAACAGGAACCTTTTTCCAAATCAAATCAAATTAAAATTCTGTTCCCCGTTGAAATGATTCACTCCAGTTCCTCCGGTGCCCTCCTCTCACGGAAGGCCGCGAGCGTACCGGTGGACACCGCATGCTCCATCTCCAGGGACACCCTGGCTCGGATGTAACCGTGGAAGAGAGGCAGGCAGCTTGGGCTGAACGACCCCCTCGACCGCCCGCTGCTTGGACCGGCTGATGGCCCCCTTGGCCATGCCCAGGAGCAGTCCTACGAGGAGATCTTCCGACCTGCCCGCTCCCCTCTGCACAGGGTGCCCAAAGATCAGGAGTGTGGGACTGAGGTGCAGCCAGAAATTGAGGAGCAGCCCCTTCAGATATTGGAAGAGGGGCTGCAACTTCGTACATTCAACATAAACATGGAATACGGACTCTTCCAGACCGCAGAAATTCAACAGCTCTACAAACCTGTGAGCAGTGCATACACTACAGTGCTCAAGTCCCTGGAATGGGATTTGAACCCACAACCTTCTGACTCCGAGGCAAAAGTGCTACCCACTGAGCCACAGTTGGCTTTCGTTGGCTGGGCTTCTGACAGGGGTCATCAGCCAAGTTTGAAGTGGGTACCCTTTGTCTCCTATCTGCCACAAGTGTGCTCGCAGGACCAGAGACGTCAGGAGCTTGACTGCTGCAGGACAAAAACATCATGGCAGCTCCCCAGGAATCTCGTGCACACCTGCAGAAATATCTTTGTGTGGTTGCACACCAGCTGCACATCGATGGAGTGGAAGCCCTTGCGGTTGACGAATACTCCTGGCTGATCAGGGGGGGTGCGGATTGCCACATGTGCTGGTTATATTACTCTTAGTCCGAGTTCCATTCTAGGGCAGCCAAGCGCCACCCATCCTGATGTGATACAGAAAATCTCCAAAGTGTAGGAAATAAACGCTCAGCAAAAGGACTGTGAACAAACCCTTTCCCAGGAGCAGATAAGGAAGCAGCAGTGAGTACTGAGTATTTATTGCAGTATTTCCCCGGGTTTGATTCACCCCCTCAATTGCCGTTGTGCTCTCGCCTTGCTTTCACTGGCGAGTTTCAGGAAGCCCAGGAAACCCATGGATGCGTGGTTACATTTGAAAGCGAGTTGAAATATCGCACTATTGAGCGATTAGAATATGTCAATAGACACCCTGCCTCCCCCGAGGGTCTGCATGTAACCAGCCTAACGCGCTCCAGTTAAACGTGGAAATCAGTGGGTTAGAGCTGGCCCACCATTTTGTGCCCCCAAACCCAGGCGCTGCTCCTGGTTAAAATACCCGCCTCATATTTGATGTTTGCGCTCATTATTGACGTACCTTGAATTGCATCGTGTTCACAGCAAAGAAACAGGCCATTAGACCCAACTGGTCCAAGCTGGTGTCATGCTCCACGCAAGCCTCCTCCCATCTATCTCATCTAACCCCATCAAAATATCCTTCAATTCCTTTCTCGGCTTTCTAAATAGAGGCAGAGGGGGAAAAAAATCATTCCTGCACGGAAAGCAAACTGCTGCTAATAGCCGCACGAAATGGCTGCCACGCTAAACGAGGTAAATTGGTGTGGGGGGCATGGTGGTAGGTGGCGCAGCGCTAACGTTAGGTGACGATGCACGAGGGATCGGGGACCAATCAGCAGTCCTGGTGCGATGTTGCAGCTTCCCCGATCATCTGTATGTGAGGCTGCGAAGCTCACAATGCATTGTGGGCAGTGAGGAGGTCTGAAATTTAAAGGGCCATGCACCTTGAAGCAAGGGAAAATAAAATGCATGGATTCAATACATTTTTCAGCCCTTTCTGTCTTTTAACAAATATCCCACATTAAAAAAAGAAGTTCAAAATGTCGACCTTCAGCACTTAAAGCTGAATTCCCTTCCTAAACTCAACAAATGGGAGTAATATCTCAGCACTACCACAAATGGCTCAGCAAGCCAGGGAAGGGGCACCCAGGGTCTCGCACGCAGCACTCCAGCTTTGTGCAGGGGGCCAACACTGCAAGACAGGCCCTCTACCCACAGGGGCCAGGAGGCCCTCCAGAAAGAACGATGTGGGACCAGATCACTGAGGCTGTCACTGTCAGCAGTGTCGCCCCCACTCCCTGGCTCCAGTGCCCAAAGAAACTTCATGATCTCAGACCATTGGTCAAAGTCAGTGAATGCATCTTTAAGAGCCGTCTCCTACCAACTGCACCACTAGCCTCACACACTACTCAATGCAGGACTCCCAATCACTCACCTACCAACAGTCTCCACCAATCATGAGGCACATCTCCCATTCCTAGCCTCACCTCATCCCCTTGGAGGAGACAGTGAAGGCCATTCTTGGCAGGGCAGGGCTGAGCCCTTGGCCAGCGGCGGGACACAAAGGATACAAGATGCTGGTATCCTTGTACGTTATCCCCCTTCTGGCATGCACCTCCTGCTTTCCCGCCCTCCACTCACCACAACACCATCCTTGTGCCTTCCTCATTTCACACACCCAAGAAATGCAGCCTGCACAGCCAGTGGGACCGCAGGTGGATGATTCCATCCCAGATATCCAAGCCATGAACGGGCCATCTGGGATGCATCCTTCCATCTGATTGCTTCCTCCTCTTCTGCATCTTCCCCTTCCCTCTGCGAGCGAATGCTGTAAATCTGAAATGACAGCATAAAATGCTGCAAATACTCAGATGGTCAACCAGAGACGTGAACCACAGATGTTGCGTGACCTGCTGAGTATTCACAGCATGTTCTGTTTTCTCAAGAGCCTTCATTTACCATCCGAGCCCTTGCAAGCATCCAGCAGCAGTCCCAAAACACTTTAAAAAACTTTTCACATCTATTGCAGCAAGCCACCACTTCAATAACATTTTAATAAACCCAGTGCAAACCCTTCCATTCATACCTGATTGATGTGTGTGTCCCTTTAACAGTTGCAGATATCGCCCCTGTCAGTGTCTGTCAGTCTGCATGCTTGGCAGGTTAACCTGGTGTGCTTAGGACTCAGAGCTAACTTGAGTGCTAGGGTCGAAGTTCGTTCAGGTGACATTAAGTCAGCGTTGCCCACTGGCTGACATCAGCACGCCGCCATTTCTTTTCAGGGCGCTGCCGGTTATCGACAGCGCAAAGGGGGGTCCCAATATGGCGGCTCTGCCAGAACTGCCTCCAACTAGCGCAAGAGCGCTGGCTGCCATTTGTTCACACATCACTGGCGCTACTAGGTGGTGGTAAGGGCATCAGTTTCTCGCCCATTGAGTACATAAGCAAGGATATTACGGTAAACCTTCATAAATCATTGAGTAGTTCTCAGCGAGAGTTTTGTGCGCAATTCTGAACATCGCACTGTGGAAAGGATGTGCAGGCCTTGGAGAAGGAAAGGACATTTATCTGAATGATACCAGGGATGAGGGACTATAGTTATGTGGAGATACTGGAGAAGCTGGCATTGTTCTCCTTAGAGCAGAGAAAGTTAAGGGGTAATTTAATAGAGGCATTCAAAATTATGAGGGGTTGGATAGAGTAGTTAGGGAGAAACTGTTTCCACTGGCAGGAGTGGGTAACCAGAGGACACAGATTTAAGGCAATTGGCAAAAAAACCAGGGAGATAAGGAGACTTTTTTTAATGCTGCGAGTTGTTAAGATCTGGAATCCACTGCCTGAACGGATGATGGAAAAGGATTCTACAGTAACTTTCAAAAGGGAATTGGATAGTGTGATATCTTATTTACGACATCACAAACACACAGTCTACAAGATGACTCCAACAGGAACTTGTCAGGTGACCTTGTCACATGATGCTTTTATTGTATTTGGATGAGTAATTGCATTACTACAGTAGTCCACTAGGTGAAGCAGTAGTCCACTAGGTGGAACGGTATATTATACTTCTCCCTCCTTAATGAATAAGTAATCATAACAAAATAATCATTATACATAACTTGCCAATTTTAAAAATCAAACTTAACCATTTGTATTCTGTTCCGAAGAGGAAACCTTCACTCTTGAACAGAACTTTCCAAACCTGGTGTTGAACTTAGACTCATTCTAGGCTGAGCCTGAGGAGAATTTGTCTCCAAGGACAACCCTTGATCAGAATTTGAACTCTGTACAACTTCAGACTGTTTGTTTGCCTGACTCAGACTCAGACTTAAATTCTGACTTTCTCTTGGAATTGTTTCTAATACATTTGATGTAGGATTTGCTACTGGTACTTTACTTGTAACAAGACTATCGGACTCATCAGAAATAATCGAATAATTCCAACTTTCAACTCCTTCCACATCTGTAGGTAAAATATGATCAATGTGAACAAACCTAACCTGTCCATGATCACATTTCTTGACCAAATATGTGCAAAGGTCACATATCTTCCTGGTAACCACTTTAATTATTTATGGTGATGGTTCTGCACTCTAACCTTCTGATTTAATTTCACACTTCCCTCTCTTACTCTACCTCTATCATGTTTCTCTTTCTGTCTTAATTGTTTCTCTTCTACTGACTATGCAAAGTTTGGCTTTAACAATGAGAATCTGGTCTATGGCTGTCATTTGAGAAACAACTCTGCTGGTGTTCGACCAATTGTTGTATGAGGATTATTACGGTAAGTAATTAGAAAATTTTGCTAGCTTGTGATCCAACGACAACTGCCGTTTCTTTGGATTTGGATCCAACATTTGCTTGATGAGGGCACATTTTACAATTTGTACTGTGCGCTCTGCTGCACCATTTGAAGCAAGGTGATACAGTGGAACCTTAGTATGTTTCACACCATTTCTGCTCATGAACTGTGAAAATTAATCTGAACAAAATTGCTGCCCATTATCAGACACAATTTCTTCTGGGAGGCCATGTGAAGAAAAAATCTTCGCAATTTGTCTAGTGTTTTAATTGTTGTTATTTTCTGCATCGAAAACACCTCTACCCACTTCGAATGATGATCAATCACAATGAACAATTGTCCTTCTAGCTCTGCAAAATCTATACATAATGTTTGCCACACCCTGGGAGGCCATTTCCATGACTGTAATGGTACCGATGGTGGTTTCTTGCTTACCAATTAACATGTTGTACACTGACTAATGATGTACTCTATATCGTTATCTAAACATAGCCACCATAAGTAACTGCGTGCAAAACTCTTGGTCAAGCACACTCCCAGGTGCTGGTCATGAAGATCTCCTAACAATTTGGACCTGAACTTATTTGGAATAACTACTCTTGCAGCCCACATGATAAAATCTTTATCCACTGATAATTTATTCCTATGAATGAAGTATGGATGAATATATTTCTCTGATACCTGGTTTGGCCAGCTATTTGCGATGTAATCATACAACTTTGACATAACTGGGTCACGTTTGGTTGCTCTATCAATCTCTTCAGCTGTGACTGGCAGTTCATCAATGTATGAATAATAGAACACTTCTTCCCTATTGGGGAATGGTAACCTGGACTTAGTATCAGCATTACTATCTGCCTTCAGTACAACAACAATGGGTGTAGCCCATTTACTTAGATCTACCTTAGAGATAATGTTCTCAGTTTCTAGTCTATTGAGCTCTTGCTCAACTTTCTCCTTGAGTGCGTATGGTATGGGACGTGGCTTGCACTCTGCACTCTGACACTCGCCTTGAAGCCTTGGATCGGACTGCCTGTTTCACGGAACACCTTCGGAAATTGCTTGATGACATCATCCTTCGATGCCAGAGGATTGGGAAATTTTCAGAAACCAGCAAAGGACGACTAAAAAAATGATAAAGACAAAGAAGATCGCATATGAGAGTAAACTAGCAAGAAATATAAAAACAGACAGTAAAAGATTCTACAAGTATATAAAAAGGAAGTGAGTAGCTAAAGTAAACGTTGGTCCCTTAGAGGATGAGACTGGAGAAATAATAATGGGAAACAGGGAAATGGCAGAGACTTTGAACAAATATTTTGTATTGGTCTTCACGGTTGAAGACACTAAAAACATCCCAATAATTGATAAGCAAGGAGCTATTGGGAGTGGGACTTAAAACAATCACTATCACTCAAGATAAAGTACTAGGCAAACTAATGGGACTAATGGTGGACAAGTCCCTTGGACCTGATGGCCTGCATCCTAGGGTCTTAAAAGAAGTGGCTGCAGAGATAGTGGATGCATTGGTTGTAATCTACCAAAATTCCCTGAATTCTGGAGAGGTTCCCGTGGACTGGAAAACCGCAAATGTAACGCCCCTATTTAAGAAAGGAGGGAGACAGAAGGCAGGAAACTATAGACCAATTAGCCTAACGTCTGTCATTGGGAAAATGCTGAAGTCCATCATTAAGGAAGTAATAGCGGGACATTTAGAAAATCATAATGCAGTCAAGCAGAGTCAGCATGGTTTTATAAAAAGGAAATCATGTTTGACAAATTTGCTGAAGCTCTTTGAGGATGTAATGAGCAGGGTGGATAAGGGGGAACCAGTGGATGTAGTGTATTTGGATTTCCAGAAAGCATTCGATAAGGCGCCATTTAAAAGATTACTGCGCAAGATAAGAGCTCATGGGATTGGGGGTAATATATTAGCATGGATAGAGGATTGGCTAACTAACAGAAAACAGTCAGGATAAATGGGTTATTTTCAGGTTGGCAAACTGTAACTAGTAGGGTTCCACAGGGATCAGTGCTGGGGCCTCAACTATTTACAATCTATATTAATGACTTGGATGAAGGGACCGAGTATAATATAGCCAAATTTGCTGATGATACAAAAATAGGCAAGTTGTGAGGAGGACGCAAAGAATCTACAAAGGGATATAGATAGACTCAGTGAGTGGGCAAAAATTTGGCAAATGGACAATAATGTGGGAAATTGTGAGGTTATCCACTTTGGTGGGAAAAATGTAAAAGCAAATTATTATTTAAATGGGGAGCGATTACAAAATGCTGCTGCACAGAGGGACCTGGGGGTTCTCGTACATGAAACACAAAAAGTTAGCATGCAGGTACAGCAAGTAATCAGGAAGGAAAATGGAATGCTGGCCTTTATTGCAAGGCAGAGAAAGTATAAAAGCAGAGAAGTCCTGCTACAACTAACTATACATGGGTATTGATGAGGCCACACCTGGAGTACTGCGTGCAGTTTCGGTCTACTTATTTAAGGAAGAATATACTTGCATTGGCGGCAGTTCAGAGAAGGTTCACGAGGTTGATTCCTGAGATGAACGGGTTGTCATATGAAGGAAGGTTGAGCAGGTTGGGCGTATACTCATTGGAGTATAGAAGAATGAGAGGTGATCTTATTGAAACATATAAGATTCTGAGGGTGCTTGACAGGGGAGATGCAAAGAGGATGTTTCCCCTCGTGGGGGAATCTAGAACTAGGGGGCATAGTTTCAGAATAAAGTGTCGCCCAATTAAAACAGAAATGAGGAGGACTTTCTTCTCTCAGAGGTTCTTGAATCTTTGGAATTCTCTACCCCAGAAAACTGTGGAGGCTGGGCCTTTGAAAATATTCAAGGTGGAGATAGACAAATTTTTGAATGATAGGGGAGTCAAGGGTTATGGGGAGTGGGCGTGGAAGTGGAGTTTTGGCCAGGATCAGATCAGCCATGATCTTATTGAATGGCAGAGCAGGCTCGAGGGGCCAAATGGCCTACTCCTGCTCCTATTTCTTATGTTTTTATGATGCAAATCTCGTTTCAACATGAAAAATCTCAGTCCAATCCAGCTGAGTGATCCCAACTAATTTCTACCTATCAAGGCAGGCTTGTCTCCTGACACTATGGGCCCAAGTTTCCATAGGATAAAAAACGGGCGCCCCCCGAGCTGGGCGCCCTTTTTTCGCGCCTAAAACGGCGCCAGAAAAAAAACACGCTATTTTGGAGCGCTTTGCAGCTCCTTGTCTGTTTGGCGCGGAGCACAGGGGTGCGGAGCCTACATTCGCGCCGATTTTGTAAGTGGGAGGGGGCGGGTACTATTTAAATTAGTTTTTTTCCTGCCGGCAACGCTGCGCGTGCGCGTTGGAGCGTTCGCGCATGCTCGGTGTGAAAAAAACATTGGCACTCGGCCATTTTTGTAGTTCTTTGTAGCCGTTTAATTTTTGAACATTTTTTTAATAAAAGCACATTGCCATCAGCACATCAGCACTTGCAGCCTTCTCACTGTCTCCTTCCCCTCCCTCCCCTCCGCGGCAACAAACCGCTGTCTCCTTCCCCTCCCTCCCCTCCGTGGGAAAGAATGGGCGCCTCCTCTCCCCTCCCCCCCCCCCCGCGGGAAGAACGGGCGCCTCAGGCTGACTGCAGAATTCTCCGTGCCTGAAGCACTTTCACAGAGGTAGGAAGATGGTTTATTTAATCTTTTCTTTGCTTATAAATGTTTATTCAGGTTGGATTTATTTGCATAATATTTGTAGAAGTATAAATAAGGATTTATTGTAGAATTTAATGAGTTCCCTTCCCCCCCTCCCCCCCACCTCGTTCTGGACGCCTAATTTGTAACCTGCGCCTGATTTTTTAATGTGTAGAATAGGTTTTTTCAGTTCTACAAAAATCTTCACTTGCTCCATTCTACTTTAGTTTGGAGTACGTTTTCACTGTGGAAACTTTGAAATCAGGCGTCAGTGGCCGGACACGCCCCCTTTTGAAGAAAAAATTCTGTTCCAAAGTAGAACTGTTCTACCTGACTAGAACTGCAGAAAAAAAAATGTGGAGAATTGCGATTTCTAAGATAGTCCATTCTCCACCAGTTGCTCCTAAAAATCAGGCGCAAATCATGTGGAAATTTGGGCCCTAAGTGAGGCAAGCTCTGAAATTGATCCTTAAATTTCACTGGTACGGTAATACGTCCTACAACAGGGATTTGCTCTCCTGAGCAGCCTCGCAGCTCTATCTTCGACTTTTCCATCGGAAAATCTCTCAACTTGTCATGATATAGCGATTCTGGTACTACGCTCACGGATGCATCAGTGTTGATTTCCGTGGGTATCCTGGTTCCTGCAATGTCCACTTGGATGACGATACATCGCGAATCGTTGTTAGGTGCCCTCGTGCTCCTGATGATGTGTATCTCCAGAAACTCCTCGTGCTGTTGCTTCTCTTCAATGCTATGTAGTCTCTGGCGATTTCTACACATAGCATTGAACATCGATTTACTCTTCAGTCGACATGCCTTCACAAGATGCCTAGTTTTCTTGCAGAAGAAACACTCTGCCTTCACATATGGACAGCTTTGAGCAATGTGTGGTCCCAGGCACTGACAGCACGACTTCAATTCACTGTTACCGTGGCCAGCTGCTGAGGCCTTGGGGCCCAACCGCCTTTTACTTTTAACCTGCAGGCGATTCACCTCGGTTGTCTGATGACTGGAAATGGTATGAAATTCTCGGGAATATTGATCGGCCATATCCATCAACATAGCTGTCTGACAAGCTAAATGAAAAGTCAAGTTAGGGATTGTCAACAACTTTCTTCTGATTGTTTCATTTTTCAGCCCACAAACAAAGCGGTCAGGCAATGCTCGGTCCTGAAAGTTTCCGAAATGACAATGAATGGATAGCTTTTTTAAAGCTACAATGTACTCACTGATACTCTTGTCAGTTAATTGATCTTGTATTCCAAAATGAAAACTTTCAGCAATTTCCAGGGGCTCAGGGCTATAGTGCTGTTCTAATTTGGTTAGAATCTCTGTCAATATTGTGGTAACAAACACATTTTTCAGGGTTTCATACACCTCGGGCCTGCTTCAGTCAGGAAAATAGACCCTTTTCTTTCTAACACCATCCGGTTATGGTTTTTATCATCGGGGACTTTGACAATACAAGTTCGACCTCCAAAATCCGGAGTTCCGGAATCCAGATTGTTCCAGAATCCAGACACCGGACCAATCCGTGGCGGGGTC
Source organism: Pristiophorus japonicus (assembly GCF_044704955.1). Classification (NCBI taxonomy): domain Eukaryota; kingdom Metazoa; phylum Chordata; class Chondrichthyes; family Pristiophoridae; genus Pristiophorus; species Pristiophorus japonicus. The sequence goes on from NC_091992.1 coordinate 61,851,710, forward strand.
ATCCGGAAACTGGAAAATGTTCCGCTATCCGGACTCCCCCCACCTTGGCGAACCGATCTCGCCCCGGACCGACTTTGCCCCGGACCCCTCCCTCCCCTTTACCTCAGCTGCCATACCCCTCCTACTTCGGGCCAGACAAGGAACTTCTCCACGGCGGCGGGGCCCCGCCCAAACGCTTCCTCGGCGGCGATCCCTGCTCGATCAGGTCCTCGGCGGCGATCCCTGCTCGATCAGGTCCTCGGCGGCGATCCCTGCTCGATCAGGTCCTCAGCGGCGGGGCGGCGGCGATCCCTGCTCGATCAGGTCCTCGGCGGCGATCCCTGCTCGATCAGGTCCTCGGCGGCGATCCCTGCTCGATCAGGTCCTCGGCGGCGATCCCTGCTCGATCAGGTCCTCAGCGGCGGGGCGGCGGCGATCCCTGCTCGATCAGGTCCTCGGCGGCGGGGCGGCGGCGATCCCTGCTCGATCAGGTCCTCGGCGGCGGGGCCCGTCCGAACAATTCCTCGGCGGCGATCCCTGCTCGATCAGGTCCTCGGCGGCGGGGCCCCACCCAGCGACCCAAACAGCTAATCGACGAGCACCCCACCTCTCCCCTTTCTGATATTCCGAAATACGGAAATACCCGAACCTGGGCTCGGGTGCTTCCCGATTTGTGATGTCAGAAAGATATTCCAAAATCCAGCAAATGCAAAACCCAGAATGGCCTCGGTCCCTGATTCGGGACGCTGCACCTGTACTATTTGTAGTGAAAAACATTTCTAGCCACTCCACATAAGCTACGAAAGTCTCTCGGTTGTGATGGAACTCACCCAGCGCCCTATTATTCCCATAGGTGTGGCCTCTGGACTCTTCAGTTCTGCCGAGTGTGCTTGTAATTTACCCTGGGATTTTTAGCTGTTCTGTAAATCAAAGAACCTCTCAGCATCTCTCTGTTGTTTAGTTGAATCATCCAGCAACACAAAGTTCAGCTAGGGAATCCAATTATCCTATCCTACGTCGCCAATGTGATATATTCTTTATGACATCACAAACACACAGACTACAAGATGTCTCCAACAGGAACTTGTCAGGTGACCTTGTCACATGGTGCTTTTATTGGATTTGCATGAGTGGTTGCATTTCCACAGTAGTCCACTAGGTGGTGCTATATTACAGATTATATACTTCAATCGGTAAAATTACAGGGCTATGTGGAAGGAGCAGGAGAGTGGGGCTAAGTGTTAGCTCTTTCAGAGAGCTGGCATGTGTAAATGGCCCCAATGGCCTCCTTGTGTGCTGTATGATTCTATGATTCTGTGATTTCTCCTTCATATACTTGTCTAGCTTTCCCTTAAATGCTATTTGCCTCAACTACACCATGTTCCATGTAGCAAGTTCTAACCACTCCCGGGATAAAGTATTTAAGAGCACATGCATCTGGAAATGGGCATTCCGATGAGGCAGACAAAATGTGAGCATCCTAGGCGTCTGGTGGATACAGGTCTGTGCTTCCTCAAAAGTGGCCAATTCTGATCCATGCGTGGACCTGGTGGGAGGCGGCTTCAGTGGGATTAGCAGCCTTCTGATTGGATGAGTGCTGACCCCGCAGGATGTTGTGGACAAGTTCCCATTCTGCACCGGGTCTGGTCCCGGAGGGCTGCCAGGAAGTGGCTGGTGCGGGGCGGGGGTGGGGGGTGATGGTGGAACTACTTAACAGACAGGGTAATGTAGCCTGGTGGAGACGGCAATGCACTGGCGTACTGTGCACAGTTTTGGCCTCCTTATCTGAGGAAGGATATACTTGCCTTGGTGACGGTGTAACAAAGGTTCACCAGATTGATCCCTGCGGTGAGAGGGCTGTCGTATGAGGTGAAATTGAGTAGATTGGGCCTATACTCTCTGGAGTTTAGAAGAATGAGATGTGATCGCATTGAAACAGGGGGATTGACAGGGTAGATGCTGATAGGTTGTTTCCCCCTGGCTAGAGAGTCTAGAACCAGGGGGCATGGTCTCGGGATAAGGGGCCGGCCTAAGACTGAGATGAGGAGGAATTTCTCCACTCAGAGGGTTGTGAATCTTTGGAATGCTCTGCCCCAGAGAGCTGTGGATGTTGAGACCTTGAGTATATTCAGTATATTGAGAACCTAAGGAAATACATATTTAATCAAAAATGGAGGAATAAAATATATTTGGAACATAATATAAGGATAATAATAAACTAATTGTGGAGAACCTGTTGCCAGGGGAATTAGGACACAGCAGCAGAGAGGAGAAACAAGGTGCAGAAAAAACTAGGAGGAACAAACAGCAACAGAACAGAGAATAATGTAGAAAGAGCAGCAATTAGATGGAGGGAAAAAGCAAAGCCAACTAGCATGGTGCTGCAAAGCCCGTGTGTTACTGCGACCAGTTATACAAATATGGTTCATGATTGTAGGCGCAAGTTGCCACATGGGGTTATGATATAGTGGCTGTAATGGAGACCTGGCTTAAACATGGGCAGCAATGGGAATTAATCATTCCTGGATTCAATGTATTCAGGAGCGATAGAGAAGGAAAAAGGACAGGTGGAGTAGGGGGGTGGAGGGGTGGTGGCAGTATGGGGAAAATCATATGTTGGAACTGGTGTTTAGTAGTGAGTCTGAACTTGTATCAGGCCTCCATGTGGGGGAACATCTGGGCAACAGTGATCACATCATTATATGGTTCCAATTGGCTAGTAGAAATAAAGGTACTGAGAACCTGCAACTCCGACTGGATTTCAGAAGAGCAAACTTCTCCAAAATGGCAGATGATTTGGAACGGGTAAATGGGCTAACCCTCCTCGTTGGGATGCGACCGATGTTGAATATAAATGGAAAGTTTTTAAGAAAATGTGGAAAACAAACACATACCCAAAGTCAAAAGAAAGAAATGTCGTAAGAAAAAGCCAAGGTAGCTGACAGGGTACGTACAAAGATGCAAACAGAAATGTTTCTATAAATGAAAGAAGTTTAACACTCAAATAAACAGGGTTGAATACAAAGAACAACTAAAGAAAACGATAGTCACGATTAGATCAGCAAATAGTCTGATGGAATAAAGGATTGTAAACAACTGTGGCAGTCATGGGAAGAGCATTTTTAGTTATGTAAACAGTCAGAGAACTATCAAAGACTGTATTGGGCCACTGAAGGGTGTTCAAGAACAGATTATAAAGGACTCACTAGGTATGGCGGAAATATTAAATGAAGATGATGCTCGAATATTAGAATTTAATAATACTAGTTTTATCAGTAATGTTAACATAGATAAGCATATTGTTTTAGAAAGAATTAAGAACTTAAAAATAGATAGAGCAGCTGGGCAGGATGATATCCACCCGAGGGTCCTCCGGGAGATGGGACATGTGCTGTGTGAGCCCCTCCGGGAGATGGGACATGTGCTGTGTGAGCCCCTCCGGGAGATGGGACATGTGCTGTGTGAGCCCCTCCGGGGGATGGGACATGTGCTGTGTGAGGGTCCTCCGGGAGATGGGACATGTGCTGTGTTGGCCCCTCTGGGAGATGGGACATGTGCTGTGTGAGGGTCGTCCGGGAGATGGGACATGTGCTGTGTGAGGGTCGTCCGGGAGATGGGACATGTGCTGTGTGAGGGTCTTCCGGGAGATGGGACATGTGCTGTGTGAGGGTCCTCCGGGAGACGGGACATGTGCTGTGTGAGCCTCTCCGGAAGACGGGACATGTGCTGTGTGAGGGTCCTCATCAGTGATGGGTAAGATGCTTGAAGGAATCATAAGGGATGCAATATATGAATACTTGGATAGGGAGAGACATATTAGGGACACCAAACATGGCTTCACTAAAAAAGAAGTCATGTCTCACAAATCTAGTTGTATTCTTTGAAGAAGTTACAAAGTTGGTGGATGAGGGAAGCCCAGTAGACATTGTCTACCTAGATTTCCAAAAAGCTTTTGACAAGGTACCACACAAGAGGCTTCTCTGTAAGATCGAAGCCTCGGGTATTAGTGGAAATATATTGAACTGGGTACAGAACAGGCTGGCAGGACGCAAACAAAGAGCAGTTATAGATGGATTTGGATCTGTTTGGAGACCAGTCACCAATGATGTCCTGCAGGGATCAGTGCTGGGACCGTTGCTTTTTACTATTTTTATTAATGCTGGATTCAGGGGTTGGGGGCACAGTTTGCAAATTTGCCGATGATACCAAGATCTGTGCGAGTGCTAGAAGTGTAGAAGAGGCTCGTCTGATTCAGGCAGATCTTAATGTGTTGGGAAACTGGGCTTATGACTGGAAAATGATGTATAACTTAGATAAGCTCAGTGTTATGCATGTGGACAGGGCAAATGCTCAACATTCATCCACCCTCCAGGGAAAGGCATTAAAGATGATGGAGATAGAAAGAGATTTGGGCATTCTAGTGCATACATCCTTAAATGTACACGAGCAATGCCGTGCAGTGATAGCTAGAGCAAATAGGGCGTTGGGGTGTATCCATAGGACAATTGAGTATAAGACAAGGCGTGCTGTTTTGTCCTTGTACAAGACGTTAGGCCGCACTTGAATACTGTGTCCAGTTTTGGTCTCCTCGCACGGTGGACGATATTAAGGCTCTGGAAAGGGTGCAGAAGAGGGCCACTACACTAATTCCAATTCTAAAGCATCTTAGTTATCAAGATAGGCTAAAAGAGTTGGAGTATAGACTTAGGGGGGATATTGTTGGGTATGCAGACTATAGAGGTACTCTCTGTGTAGACGCTGTGTATATACATGCTGGCACCACTAGAGGGTGCAACTGGTGGAGACCGGGAGTTTCCTGTCCTGGTGGCAGGGCCCTGTATCAAAGGCTGCATACCATGCTTGTGCCTCACTCTGGAGTTAGGAATGAAGAACCAAGGTCACTACAGTTTGAGTACAACACATTGCCTCGTGGGGTCATTCATAGGTACAGTACAAACATAATAACTGGTGACAAGAATAACAACTTTCACGCGATATTATGGCTACCTTTGGCACACTAAAAGACTTCGCAGAGGGTGATGATTGGGATGCCTTCACGGAAAGGCTTGAGCAATATTTCGTGGAAAACGACCTGGCAGGGGAGACGGACACATTAGCAGAGAAACGCAAGGCTATACTGCTGACCAGTTGTGGGTCCGAGGTCAACCGCCTCGTCAGGGACTTGCTGGCACCCATGAAGGTCAAGGATAAGACATACGATGAGCTGACTGAACTAATTTGCGTCCAACTTAAACCAAAAGAGAGCATCCTCACGGCCAGGCACAGATTCTACACTCACTGCAGACCTGAGGGCCAGGTGATTGCAAAATATGCTGCCGATCTCAGGAGACTCGCGGCACCATGTGATTTCGGCACGCACCTCAACGAAGCATTGCGAGACATCTTTGTTATAGAAATTAGCCCCGAGGGCCTCCTTCACAAGTTATTATCTGCCGACACCACAGTCAACCTGCAGAAGGCCATCAACATCAGTCAGACGTTCATGACCTTGACCTGCAGCATCAAGCAAATTATTCATCCTGTGGACTCAAACCCAGCAAGTACTGTACACAGAATGGTGCCTTTCACAGGCAAGACTATAGATCGTGGCTCTGCCCAGGGCAGAGAGCACAGACCTCAGGGTTCCAGAACTCAAGAGTCCACTGAGGGGTGCTAATCGAGTGCACCATGCTGGCGTTGCGGAGGAAACCATAGGGCTCACCAGTGTCGGTTTGCAGAGTACGTATGCAAAGCCTGTAACACAAAGGGCCACCTCCAGCGTATGTGTAAAATAAATATGACTCACCGTCTAGCAGAGTTGTCGATAGATGACATTGAATCCAGCGGGGAGTATGATGATTTGGCCAGAGAGGCAGCTCAGCCCCAAGAAGAAGTGTATGGAGTATATACCTGCACCACTGATTGTCCTCCAGTGAAGATGGAAGTCGAGATAAACGGCGTTCCAGTCTTCATGGAAGTGGACACGGGAGCGAGCCAGTCAGTGAGGAGCCAGGATACCTTCGAGAGGCTATGGAATGGAAAACGACCCGAGCTGGTTTCAGTACAGGAAAAGTTGCGCACCTACACCAAGGAGCTGATCCCAGTCCTTGGTAGTGTGGATGTAAGTGTAATCCGTAATGGCATGGTGCACAAGTTACCTCTGTGCATTGTTGCAGGTGATGGTCCAACGCTACTCGGAAGAAGGTGGATGGGGAAGATCCAGTAGAAATGGGAAGACCTCTTCACTCCAGCAATCGATGTCCCCCGTGCTCAGAGGCAGAGCAAAATCTCACCTTCACTTGGGCCAGGCACTAGAGAACAGACCAGTGCAACACCTGAGGCACAGACCATCCATCACGACTGCGTGGCAATGATCCGACCGGAACGACCTAAAAGTACCTTCCCGGCTCCAGTGGCAGGACTCCTGGGGAGGAAAATCGAATTCACAGGCACTCTTCCACCTTTTGTGGCAGGATCGCGGGAGAGAAGGATCAAGGCAGTCGACCTCGAGGACAGAGGCAAGATGGTGTTCCTGCTGCAGCAAGGAGCAGCATGGTGTGGCAGGGTTCACTTAAAGGAGACCTGCAACCAACTGAATTTAAAGAAACATTGTATGCATGGCAATCAATGTAACAAACCAATTAAGAATGTAAAGAACAAAATATTGCAAGATGTCGAGAACAGAATTTCCCCAAAAGTAGCAAGCAAGTGAATTCAGGAGGGTAAAGATGCCCTGCTCCAGGTGTCCCCACAAGTTATAGGCCAGCGACCTCAGGAGGGTGAAGGCACTGATCCTGATACCCTGCCCCAGATCTATCCCACGCTGAAGGCACCCGATGGCACTATTCGCCATGGACCTGGAAACGAAAACGGCGCCAATACGTGCAGTCGGCTCCATTGCCCACCACCCGGGTGGAGACGGCGCAGCCCCCAGACCCAGTCTCTACCTCGGCCATGTCCGGGAGCAAAAGGTCAGAACCAATGAGTTCCCCAAACGGGATCTGGAACAGCCAGGTTCCTAACACCGTTAGAGAGCAGGCAGAAGATTCTGCAGCCCTCAAAGGAGGACAGGGAGGCCACACACATCTGTGGCTCGGCCCACCACTACGCAACGGCAAAGGTCCTGAGTCCTGTCAAGGTGAGCGAACCAAGCCCGCCCCGCTAGCAGGGGGCGCAGCGCTGCCATCAGACGACTAGGACCCCGTCCGGTTGCTCTGGAACTAGCGTCCTCGCATATCTGCACTGCTACCTCAGTACTGACCATGACTGAACCAATTATGCAATCTACCCAATCCTGGTGCACGACCGTAAAACGTAATGAATGTGGGTCACTGAACCAAGGTGTCACGATACAAACTATTCTTTGTGCTTGCACTGTGTCCGATCCTGTATGTAGAGGTAATGGGCCAGCTGCATGATCTCGCTGTGGGCGGGGGAAGGGGAGGGTGCGGCGGGGAATGGATATATGTAGCCATGGACACACACATGGATCACACCCAGAACCCACTGGAACCTCCACTGCATCATCGAACCATCCAAACCGGTAACCATTACCCAACATTGTGGCAAAAAGGACTTGGGGGTTAACAGGAAGACAGCCAAGTCAAAGCACAGCCAAGGTGCATGGGCTATTGGCACTTAAATCTGGGGAGAGCTAAGCCAGAGCACATAGTGCAAAGGTAATTGGCACAAAGGACTTGGGGGAGAGTGATGTTGTGTATGCAGACTATAGATATACTCTCTGTGTAGACACTGTGTATACACATGCTGGCACCACTAGAGGGTGCAACTGGTGGATACCAGGGTTTCCTGCCTTGGTGGCAGGGGCTGTATAAAAGGCTGCACACCATGCTAGCGCAGCACTCTGGCGTTTGGAATAAAGGACCAAGGTCACTACAGTTTGAGTACAACACATTGCCTCATGGAGTCATTCATAGGTACAGTACAGACATAATAGATATGGTTGAGGTTTATAAGATAATGAAGGGAATAGACAGTGTTCTGGCTGACAGTTTATTTCAATTAAATAGGTTAGACAGGACGAGGGGGCACAAATTTAAGTTTTACAGGGCGAGAGCAAGGTTAGATGTCAGGAGGTGGTTCTTTTCCCAGTGACCTCTGGAACAAGCTGCCATTCCATGTGGTGGGTACAGACTCACTGAATTCCTTCAAGCGAAAGCTGGATTTGTTTCTGGTTGCGGTGGAGATTAACTCTTACAGAAGGGAGCGACTGCAGGAAATTTAATGGCCAGAGTGATCTGGACTAGTTTTGATTGCCTAGATGGGTCGGAGAGGAATTTCCCAGATTTTTTTTCCCAAATGGGGAGTGGGCAGGGAGATGAAGCTGAGCCCAAGATCAGATCAGCCAAAATCTTACTGAATGGCGGAGCGGGCTCAAGGGGCCAAATGGCCTACTCCTGCTCCTATTTCATATGTTCTTATGCTCTTAAATTGCCTGGGGTTTTAATCTGTTTTTTTGCCTCTCCCAGGAGATCCCATGGTTTGGGGTGGGGTGGAGTGTATATGTTGTGATACACAAGGTATCGCAATTGTGTGGGACAGGCTGGATGGACCAGATGGTCTTTACCTGTCTGTCATTGGTCGTATGTTTGTATGTAACAAAGAGGGTTGATGACGGTACTGCAGTAGAAATTGTATATATGGATTTTCAAAAGGCATTTGATAAAGTACCACATAACACATTGATTTGGAAAATGGAAGCAAATGGTATTAAAGCGACGGTAGCAACTTGGTTATGTAATTGACTAAGGGATCAGAGGCAGACAGTAACGGTGAACAGATCTTTTTCTGACTGGAGAGAGGTATGCAGTGGGGTCCACTGGGGTTGATAACAGGACCATTATGTTTCTTATATATAAATGACCTGGACTTGGGTATCGGGACTACAATTTCAAAGTTTGCAGATGATTTAAAATTTGGCAAAGGAGTAGACTTCAGGAGGACATAGACAGACTGGTGAAATGGTCAGACACAAGGCAGATGCAATTTAATGTGGATAAGTGTGAAGTGATGCACTTTGGGAGGAACAACATGGAGAGCCAGTATATTCTAAAAAATTTTTTATTTATCCAGTCACGAGATGTGGGCGTCACTGGCAAGGCCGGCATTTGTTGCTCATCCCCAATTGCCCTGAGAAAGTGATGGTGAGCCACCTTCTTGAACTGCTGCAGTCCGTGTGGTGCAGGTACTCCCATAGTGCTGTTAGGGAGTTCCAAGATTTTGACTGTGTGATGATGAAGGAATGGCTGATATCTTTCCAAGTCAGGATGGTGTGTGACTTGGAGGGGAACTTGGAGGTGGTGGTGTTCCCATGTGCCTGCTGCCCTTGTCCTTCTAGGTGGTAAAGCTCGTGGGTTTGGGAGGTGTTGCCGAAGAAGCCTTGGCAAGTTGCTGCTGTGCATCTTGTAGATGGTACACACTGTAGCCACGATGCGCCGGTGGTGGAGGGGGTGTCAAACAAGCGGGCTGCTTTGTCCTGGATAGTGTCGAGCTTCTTGAGTGATGTTGGAGCTGCACTCATCCAGGCAAGTGGAGCGTATTCCATCACACTCCTGACTTGTGCCTTGTAGATGGTGGAAAGGCTTTGGGGAGTCAGGAGGTGAGACTCTTGCTGCAGAATACCCAGCCTCTGACCTGTTTTGTAGGCACAGTATTTATGGGATTGGTAGGAAGACTTTGCAGGATCGACTGGGCTGGGTTTGCCATTGTTGTGCCCAAATTCGATGCCTAGGTCGATACCAAGTGGTCTGTCCGGTTTTATTAAAGTAATTTTTTGTAGCGGTTTGGTACAACTGGGCCATTTCAGAGGACAGGTAAGAATCAATCACATTGCTGTGGGTCTGGAGTCACATATCGGCCAAACCAGGTAAGGACGGCAGATTTCCTTCCCTAAAGGGACATTAGTGAACCGAGTGGGTTTTGACGAAATTCCGATAGGTCCATGGTCACCATTATTAAGACTAGTTTTTTATTCCAGATTTATTTAATTAAATGGGGGGGGGTTGGAAGAGCAAAAATCTTTGAAGGCAAGTTGATAAGGCCGTTAAGAAAGAGTATTGGTTTTGTAAATAGGGGCACTGAATACAAAAACAAGGAGGCCATGCTAAACCTTTACAAATCACTGGTTAGGCCCAGCTGGAGTATTGTGTCCAATTCTGGGCACCGCACTTTGGGAAGGATGGCAAGGTCTTGGAGCGGGTACAGAGGGGATTTACCAGGGGTGAGGGACTTCAAAATGATGTGGATAGATTGGAGAAGCTGGGGTTGTTTTTCTTATGGAAAAGGTTAAGGGGAGACTGAATAGAGGTGTTCAAAATGATGAGCGGGTTTGATAGATCAAGTAGAGAGAAATAGTTTCCTCTGGCAAAGTTGGTCGGTAACCAGAGGTCATAGAATTAAAACAATTGAAAAAGAACGAGAGGGAAAATAAGGAGAAATGTTTTCACAGAGAAGGTTGTTATGATCTGGAACACACTACCTGAAAGAATGGTGGAATCAGATTCTATGCAAGTTTCAAAAGGAGGTTGGGCATGTACTCATTTGCAGGGTTATGGGGAAAAAACTGGGGTGTGGGACTAAATTGGACAGGTCTTTCAAAGAGCCGGCACAGGCATGATGGGCCGAATGGCCCATTTCTGTATTGTAAGGTTCTATGATTTGTAGGCTTGTATTCCTACAGGGGGAGAGAGTGACGGGCCTGGGAACAGAAACTGGTAAAGAAAACAGGCTCATCATTATTGTGCTCATCCAATTGAAAGCATTGTTCTGCTACTTATAACATCGTTTATGAAGATGGAATTCCGTTTGTAATTCAATCTTTTTTTTTATACAAGTACAAATAAGCAGAGTCAGTCATATAACATGTTTTATTAGATCTTAAATTTACAAAACACTTGCTTGTCATGCAGTTAACCAATCAGTTTAGTCCATAATTGCTTATTGCTCATTATGAGTAACTTACTGAAGTCGTTGTATCTTAATTCTAGAATATAAAAGCATGCAAAAAATATCCTCTTTATATTATTACATATTTACAATGTAACATTTGCATCTCCCCCCAGACTAAGTACAGTTGCATCATGCGTAAGATATACTTACTATGGTTTACATTCATTGTAACATCCATTAGAGACAGCAAACACTGACACGAACATTTTAGGCTGATGCAGTGCAGATTAGCAGTGCAGAAGCACACTGAATGAATGATATGTTGATGCACTGAGTACTTCAAGGTAAAGAGCCATGGGAAACCGCTTTCAGCAAGAATTGTATTCAGCCACACAAGTCAGCGCGGTTCCCGAGTGACCGTGACTGCGAGCATCAGCATTTCACAGGGACATAGATCAATTATTTAACCTTGGTATTTTCAGCCCATACAACACAGCTGTGGGTCAGGAACAGAATACTGTTTGTGTTATTGTGGGGCTCCAATGTGCCGAGAGACAAGTGATGGTAAACCACACCATGCCTGGTTATACTGTGACAAAATCCTCACTGTGTTGCTGGGTATTCACTCAGATGGCTTGTTTAGCCAGCAAACCGGTTAAGTGTACCGTGCGGCTGTATAAGGACTGAATGAGCTTGCAATGACACAGACTGCCCATGGTGAGTAGATAGCCCTGTGGGCTGCCAACAGAGAGTGCTTTTCTAGCTCTTGGTGGGCCACTGTGGAGCTAATGTCTCAGTGGCGATGTATTCCTTAATTGTCCCAATGCTAAGCTGCCATGTGTGCTGCCCACTGCTTACCCCTATCCCTTCCTGCACAGCCTTCTGGGGCTAAAGGTAGCACATTCAGAGTTGCAGCTTATGACTCACTTGTGCTTTTAACCGACACAACCAACACTTGCGGTTCTTGCCCATGAGCTAGGCAGTTGCGGTCCTTAAATAACCGTGTACCTTCCAGCCTGAACTGTGCGCCCAACAGCCACTATGTCAGTCTGCGCATTAAAAGGGAGGGATACTGGCCCTCACTTTAATTAAAAGGGCCGTGGGGGAATAGTCCAGGGGGCATATTCTTTTACTGAAAGCACTCTTTCAGTCATTGCCTGCACAGAAAAAATAACAGTAAATAAATGAGTTTTACAAATTGATAAAACATCGCTGATTCCATGGATGCTGGAGCTGTGGCATTTCAGCTGATTGCTTGTGGCGTTAGCTACATGGCAGTCCCTCAAGTGTTCATTTATTTCAGTGGAGGCCAGCCCATTGACAAAACATTCATCATCACTGATTGAGGAAAGCCAATATGAGTTTCACATGCAGCTTGCCTTCTGTGTCAGGCATTTTGAGTGAAAATTTGACCACATACAATAACCAACTAGCCTCAATAACTGCCCTTGTTTCAATCAGTCAGCAATGCATTCGCAAAGTGCTACGGATCAATTGGTGGAACCGGGTGGGTGTTACACAAAGCCCTATCTATCAATTATAACCACGTATGTTTTTTTCCCCTTATCACTGATCAGTACAGACTGATAAATGGATGAAGGAATAGAAAGTTGCATATTCAAGTTTGGAGGCACAGTAAGATGTGTCGATGGGAGCAGGACAGACAGACAGACAGACAGACTGAGTGGGCAAAACTATGGTCTATGGAGTTTTATTTTATTCATTCCTGGGATGTGGGTGTCACTGGCAATGCCAGAATTCATTACCCATCCCTAATTGCCCTTGAGAAGGTGGTGGCAAGACTGTGTGAAGGTATTTTTGTTTTTTGTAGCAGTTTGGTACAACTGAGTGGTTTGCTCAGAGGGCAGTCAACCACGTTGCTGCGGGTTTGGAGTCACATATCGACCAGACCAGGTAAGGGTGGCAGATTTCCTTCTCTGAAGGACATTAGTGAACGAGGTGGGTGTTTACGACAATCTGAGAGTTTCATGGCCACCATTACTGATACTATCTTTTTATTCCAGATTTATTTGATTAACTGAATTTAAATTCCCCAGCTGCCATGGTGGGATTTGACCTCACGTCTATGGATCATTAGTCGAGGCCTCGGGATTACTGGTCCCGTAACATGCTACCGTACTAATGTGGAGAAGCGTGAGGTCATCCACGTTGAATCCAAGACAAATTGGAATATTTTCTGAATGGCAAAAATCTCAGAGCTGTGGAGGAGCAAGGCAATCTATGAGCCCATGTGCACAGATCACTAAAGGTTATCAAACAGGCTAATGCAATGTTGGCCTTTATCTCGGGGGAGCTGAATACAAAAGTGAGAAGGTGTTCAAAGCCTAGGTCAGACCTCACCTGGAGCGCGAAACCTCAGGAAAGATATATTGTTGGGGGATTTAGGAAATCTAATCGTAAAATTAGAGCTCGGCCATTCAGGAGTGAAATCAAAAAGTAGTTTTTGCACAAAGGGTAGTGAAAATCTGGAACCCCCTCCCCAAAAGGCTGTGACTGCTGGGGCTCAACTGAGGCTTCCAAGACTGAGATCAACCGATTTTTGTTGGGTAAGGGACATCAACGGATATGGAGCGAATGCGGGTAAATGGAGTTGAGGTACAGATCAGCCGTGATCACAACAGGTGCGAGGGGCTGAACAGCCTCCTCCTGGTCCTACGTACAGTCCTTTCCTTCTGTTTGTGAGGGCAGGAGTAGCAGAGGATCTATCACGTGTAAGTGAGGTGATTAACGGTCGATGTCTCTAAAATACTGTAATCACCTTCTGGAAACACATCTGTGATTTCCTTGAAACATGGCACAGAGCAGAGCAGGGCTCCCCTAAACAGGCTCAGCGACGCATATTACTGACCAATGAAATATACTGCTGCACCGATAACTATACAATTAATTGGTCAAATTAAATATTTACAAACCCAACATTTTAAGAATCACATTCTATATTTCTCACCCAGACAATAGTAAGTAAAGGATAATTGCAACTAACCACAGTAAATATTTATTATCAGGAAATGTATGTTTAATAATTGGAGACTTAGATGGTCAATGCTAAGAATTGGTGCTTGTGTGACTGTAAACTGTGTGACTGTAAACTGTGTGACTGTAAGTGTGTGACTGTAAGTGTGTGACTGTAATCTGTGGGACAATAAACTGTGTGACTGTAAACTGTGTGGCTGCAAGTGTGTGACCGTAATCTTAGGGCTATAAACTGTGTGACTGTAAACTGTGCAACTATATGCAGGATTTAAAGATTGGAGCAGATTCTTTTTTTCATTATTATTTCAGACCAAATTTTATGACGGCTAACCGAGTGGGCCAGCAAACCGAATGTTATCAGTGGTCCATCTTTTGGAGCTTGACAAGAAGACCGGAAGGTAGAATGAGCTGTGTGGGGTTGTTATGGCAATACAGATAGAGTGCGATCCCTCATTCTGTTCACTGAAACCGAACATTACTTTGTGTGTTGTCGTCAGAACCCACGGGGAGAGGGAAGTCATATCCTGGTGTACAGGCCAGGGGCTGCACGCTGGTGACCTCCGCAGCTGACCCAATTGGAGTTCACGAGGTCACACGAGGTCATCCATTTACATACCTCGTGAAGGCACCACTACCAACAGGGACACCCCCAGTTCCAACACGTCGCAAAGTCTGGCGATTTCTGCCACATCTGCGAGGATTGCCAGCCCCTCTCGCACCCCCCCCCCTACCCTCCCGATAGTGTAACCAACCTTTGTACGGGGGCCAACATTTTCTTCTTCTACCTGTGAGTTCTGTGGGGGGGTTCCAGGCCACAGTCTAGGCCTGGGTCCCATGTGGTTCCACATGAGGTGGTCGAGGGCCCGGTATACCTGTGCCGATCCAGAGGCAGTGGCAATGCCTAGCACTCCAAGTCTCCCCCCCACACACCACTGACCTTGTAAGGATTAGGCAGGAACCCAGCCTCTCAGAAGGCCCGCTAAGCGGGAAGGAGGCAGGACTCCCTCCGCTGGAGAATGAGATGCGCTGGTACCAGCCTCCTGACATAGGGGGCCTCTTAGGGCACCAACTAACACATCCTGAGGCTCCTCCCACCCCTTGCCCCTCCCTCCCCTTCTCCTCCCCAGACTGGACATCCAACAGTGCATTTCCAGGGGTGATTGACTGCAGCAAGGTCCTCACACTGTCGCCTCCTCTTCCCCATGATCCCATGAACTCCGATTGGCTCAGTGGTCCCATGAAACAATCCTGGGCGTGTCTGTTGGGATCACAACCCCGCAGGTTTGCTGGCCAGGGATTCTTAACTGCCGTTCTTAACCTGATATAAGTTGGAAAGTAGGGAAGGGTGCGAATTAATCACTGAACCATCTAAATAAAAAGAAAGACTTGCATTTATATAGCGCCTTTCATGACCACTGATGTCTGTACTTTTGAAGTGCAGTCACTGTTGTAATGCGGGAAACACGGCAGCCAATTTGCACACAGCAAGCTCCCACAACCAGCAATGTGCTAATCACCAGATAATCTGTTTTTGTTATGTTGATTGAGGGATAAATATTGGCCAGGACACTGGGGATAAATCATTAAAACGTTAACCTATTCGTGCCCCATTCACCGTTACCATGATGCCTACTTAATGAATCTCTAATATCTATTATAAATTATTCATGAAAAAAAACAATTTCAGAGACATAAATCTTTGGAATATTAAGTAGCAGAGCTGTGCAGTGCACACAGACCACCCACAGCAGCGACTTGCCCTCAGTGCAGTACTCTACAGGGAAATGAAGGGAAACGTCGCCATTTCTGACACAGAAGCACGAGGTTTGTGACACTCAGGTTGACGCAAAAATGTCAGTCAATTAACAACGGCATTGCATCCTTTGATTGGAGAATCCCCCTTCACTGGGCTGCCAGTCAGCGGCTGGAGGTGGAGCTCGGGTTGCGGTAAAATGAAGCAGCTCAGCGCCTGATGCACTGACCGTGATCGCTGGTGGTCACAGCCCAGCAGCCGTTGAGACGACGGATGGATGGGCGACGATGGATCGGTTAGACGATGAACACGTCAATGTTCTACAGTGACACATTCCACTTTGCCCACCCCGCGAGGCTTCGCTCTGCACCCGGCAAGACAGTTTCTAAAACAGGAGTCATTTTTCCGCACTGCTCTCTCTCTCTCTCTCTGTGTAGATTCTCTGAGTCTCCCTTCATGTCCTCAGAAGCTTTAGGTCATGCCAGCTGTGTGGGAAGGAGACTTGCGGAAGTGATTTTATTTTTAATATTCGAGCAAAGACAGGCCAAATACCAGTGTGTGACAGACCGAACACAGCATGCACATGCTCCAAGCACTCAGGAAATGACCTCATCTTCACACACATCCGGCAGCTCCATGTCCTTTCCTCCATCCCCGATGCTTTCCTTCCTGCAATTGGGAAAATTCATCTGGATTAGTATTAGCTTTTCATTTCATAGAATCACAGAATGGTTACAGCACGGAAGGCCATTCGGCCCGTCGAGCCCATACCGACTCTCAGCTAGTCCCGCTTCCCGCCCTTCCCCCGTAGCTCTGCAAATCTTTTCCTTCAGCTACTTATCCAACTTCATTTTGGAAGTTAAGATTGAGTCTGCCTCCACCACCCTCTCAGGCTGTGCCTTCCAGATCCTAACCACTCGCTGCGTAAAAACATTTTTTCTTACATTGCCTTTTTACCAATCACCTTAAATCTGTGTCCTCTGGTTCTCGACCCTTCCCCCCAATGGGAACAGTTTCTCTCTATCTCTATGTCCAGACTCCTCATGATTTTGAACACCTCGATCAAATCTCCTCTCAACCTTCTCTGCTCCAAGGAGAACAGCCCCAGCTTCCCCAGTCTATCCATGTCACTGAAGTCCCTCATTCCTGGAATCATTCTTGTAAATCTCCTCTGCACCCTCTCCAAGGCCTTCACATCCTTCCTAAAATGGAGTGCCCAGAATTGGACACAATACTCCAGTTGAGGCCGAGCCAGTGTTTTATAAAGGTTCACCATAACTTCCTTGCTTTTGGACTCTCTGCTCCAAGGAAAACTCGCCAATTTGAAGGAGGACCCCCGTGGTAGTGCTCCCACCTCTGAGTCCGAAGGTGCAGGGTTCAAATCCTGCTCCAGACATTCCCAGCGAGCAGAGGCCAGAAGCCCGCTCTCCGAATACTGGGTCAGCATCCAATGGGCCCCTCGCGTCCAGTGGGAGCGGAGAGCGATTTCACCCCCTGCCTCGCCTCATTCCACCTAGCTTGGTTCTCCTGGTGGGGAGTTCGGTCAGTCTAACCCCTCACCTCCTCTCAACCCCCCAATCTGAGGGAAATTGCCTGCAAGTGGCAAATCAGCAGGCAGGTGGGGCCAAGCCCTCTAGCAGCTGGGCTCAGATGGCCCAACTCATTCCATTTAAAGACCACCAGCCTGCCGACGGGACAGGCGATGGCCACAGCAAGATGGTCGCATTGAATGCAGGAAGGAAAACAAAGAAAGACTTGCATTTATATAGCGCCTTTCACGACCACCGGATGCCCCAAGGTGCTTTACAGCCAATGACGTTTTTTGGAGTGCCGTCACTGTCGTAATGTGGGAAACGCGGCAGCCAATTTGTGCACAGCAAGCTCCCATAAACAGCAATATGATAATGACCAGATAATCTATTTTGGTGATGTTGATTGAGGGATAAATATTGGCCAGGACACCAGGGATAACTCCCCTGCTCTTCTTTGAAATAGTGCCATGGGATCTTTTACATCCACCTGAGAGAGCAGACCGGGCCTCGGTTTAAGATCTCATCTGAACGATGGCACCTCCGACAGTGCAGCACCCTCCTCAGCACTGCAGTGGAGGATCAGCCTAGATTTTTGTGCTTAAATCTCTGGAGTGGGACTTGAACCTTCTGATTCAGAGACGAGGGTTCCACTGAGCCACAGCTGACAGTCTAACTCAGGTCCCAGAAGGGGAAGACTAGTGTATAACCCACTGGCCGACCCATCTGGAACTGCTTGAGTAATGTTTCGGGATGGGAAACTAGCAGTTGAATTGCTGAGAACATGGTTTGGGTATCTGCTAGGAAGAATAATGCAGGATAATGAGAACGATTTGACTTGCAGAGAAGTTAGCAATTATACTCTGACAGGCAATTTGAAATGCATTCTAGAGCGACATGTATTTGATTTGTATATTGATTAGATGGCGAGGAATGAGCCAACAACCACTTGAACCAATGAGCTCACTCCATCCTGAGGGAGACAAATACATAGAGGTCAGCATGTGTCAGAGTATTCCTGATTCCCCCTCCCCCCCCCCCGCCACTCCCCCCAAGGTCATTACATTTCACACAGGACATTTCTGTGCTAACTGTCAATCAAGCACTGACTCGCCCCCTCGATTTTCCCAATCACGCTCCCATTGAGCGAGGCTCTGTGCTGGGAGATGCAAAATTAATCCTTAGATTTCTAAAACTAAACAATCTTGTTACTTTTGTTACCTCTAGACTTGACTAATCCAATGAACTCCTAGCTGGCCTCACACATCCTACACTACATAAACTAGAGATGATCCAAAACTCTGCTGCCCATGTCCTAACTCGCACCAAGTCCCGCTCACCCATCACCCCTGTGCTCGCTGACCTACATTGGCTCCCGTTTAAGCAACGCCTCAAATTCAAAATTCTCATCCTTGTTTACAAATCCCTCCATGGCCTCACCCTTCCCTATCTCTCTAATCTCCTCCAGCCTCACAACGCCCCCCCCCCCCCCCCCCAAGATGTATGCGTTCCTCTAATTCTGCCCTCTTGAGCATCCCTGATTATAATCGCTCCACCATCGGTGGCCGTGCCTTCTGTTGCCCGGGCCCCAAGCTCTGGAATTCACTCCCTAAACCTCTCCGCCTCTCTACCTCTCTTTCCTCCTTCAAGATACTCCTTAAAACTTACCTCTTTGACCGAGCTTTTGGTCATCTGTCCTAATATCTCCTTATGTGTCTCAGTGTCAAATTTTTTAATCTCTCAATACTCCTGTGAAGCGCCTTGGGACACTCACTACGTTAAAGGCCCTATATAAATACAAGTTGTTTTTGTTGTCTTCTTTAGGAAGACTAACTATGTATCGCAACGTCAGATTGTGTTTGGGAGCTGGAAATTGTGTCTGGGAAATTTTAGCTATGAAGAAAGATTGGATAGGCTGGGTCTATTTTCTTTGGAACAGAGGAGGTTGAGGGGAGATCTTATTGAGGTGCATAAAATTATGAGGGGCCTAGATAGAGTGGATAGGAAGGACCTGTTTCCCTTAGCAGAGAGATCAACAACCAGGGGGCATAGATTTCAAGTAATTGGGGGGAGGTTTAGAGGGGATTTGAGGGGAAATTTCTTCACCCAGAGCGTGGTGGGGTCTGGAACTCACTGCCTGAAAGGGTGATAGAGGCAGAAATTCTCACCACATTTAAAAAGTACTTGAATGTGCACTTGAAGTGCCATAACCTACAGGGCTACGGACCGAGAGCGGGAAAGTGGGATTAGGCTGGATAGCTCTTGGTCGACAGGTGCGAACACGATGGGCCGAAATGGCCTCCTTCTGTGCTGTAAACTTCTATGATTCTATGAACTGGGTTGAGACTGTGCCAAGTCTGTTTCAGAACAGGCCCTTGAAAGACTTCCATCGCCCAAGTTAGGGATTGATGCAGTCCTTGGGCCTAGAATGGTATGTAAACCATACAGCACCAGCGGTTCACCTCTCCCCGGACACCTTTAATCACCGTGTGCTGGAACATGCTTGAGAAGATCAAATAGCTCAGAAGTGGATGTCTCCTTACCTCTCCCTACCTCCCTCCCTCTCTCCCTCTCTCTGTTCATCCCTCCCTCTGTCCGTCCATCCCTCCCTCACTCCATCCCTCTCGCTCCCTTCCTCTCTCCGTCCCTCCCTCCCTTCCTCTCTCTGTCCCTTCCTCCCTCCATCCCTCTTTCCCTCCTGCCCTATCTCCGTCCATCCCTTCCTCCCTCTCTCACTCCATCCTTCCCCCCCTCTCCCTCCTCCACATTTGGTGAAATTGTCACCCAGTTATTGGTGCCCGATATCTGGACTCCCCCCATGACCTCGGTGCTGTGTCAGTCTGCCATGGGCTATTTATTGGCACCACGTTTAAAATCTTGAAGTGAGCTGACTTGGCACTGCAGGGCTGGGCCTGCCCGGAGCCCAGAGCTCCTGAATGCTGTGAGCACAAACCTAGGCAGCATCTTTCCCACTTTCTGTATCACGCTTCTCACACAATAAAGAGCACTGAATGAAAGATCTCCATTAGCTTCTGCGGGAGGCGGAGCTACAAAATGCAAGATTGGCAAGAGCTGGGTGTCCCTGGTCTCACCACACCTTCCCTGTAAATACTGGGGCCATTGTGTCTGTCTGCACGTGTGTACATGCACGTGTGAGCTCCAGTGTGCTCGGCATGGCTCAATGTAAGCTCCAAAGGCTAGCAGCCCAGGTGTAATGTATACACCGGTGAGGATGCTCACAGATTGGTAGAGCTATTGAGTTGGGATTGGCACAGCCAGTCACATGATGTTCACAAGACTCAATAAAACCCCAGCCAGCTGGGTTTGGGAGATCCACGATGAGGCAGGTGGTTGTGAGCCTGGTGGATGAACTGGTAATGTGTAGTGTGATTGTTAAATCTTTTGCTAATAAACCAACTAGTTCTTAATAGCAATGTGTTGCTATGAATTCTTAAGCAAAGAATCCATGAAGCAAATAGTTTACACCAGGGGTAGGTGTTGGGATGACGACTGATTCGAATTTACTGACTTAGACTCAGAGGCTTGATGCAAAGTGGTCATATTTGACGGCCATAGCAAACTAGGAGGGGCAGTGGAGTGGGAGGAGACAGCTCAGACATTGCAGAGTGAGTCGTACAAGCTGTGAAAGTGGGCAGAGCCGCGACAGAGGAAATTCAATACACAGATATGTAAATAAACACGCACAGAGGAAGGAAAAAGGGGTGACACCGGTACTTCATGAATGCTGCTGAAATAGAAAAAGACCCAGGAGCCTCAAGATTCAACATGGCCAACTAATGCCGAGCAGCAATCAACAAAGCTAATTGAATATTGAGTTATACGGCCAACACAGTAGAATACAAGTAGAGTCACGATCAAACTGTACAGAGCTCTGGTCAGACCACACCTTCAATCATAGAAATTTACAGCACGGAAAGAGGCCATATCGGCCCATCGTGTCTGTGCCAGCCGATCAAGAGCTATTCAGCCTAATCCCACTTGAAGTTACGGCACTTCAGGTGCACATCCAAGTACTTTTTAAATGTGATGAGGGTTTCTGCCTCTACCACCCTTTCAAGCAGTGAGTTCCAGACCCCTACCACCCTCTGGGTGAAGACATTTCCCCTCAAATTCCCTCTAAACCTCCCCCAATTACTTTAAATCAATAAGAACATAAGAAATGGGAACAGGAGTAGGCCGTACGGCCCCTCGAACCTGCTCCGCCATTCAATAAGATCATGGCTGATCTGATCATGGACTCAGCTCCACTTCCCCGCCCGCTCCCTATAACCCCTTATCGTTTAAGAAACTATCTATTTGACCCCTCTTCTCACGAAAATATGTCCGTCCTATCCATTCTATCTGGGCCCCTCATAATTTTATACACCTCAATCAAGTCTCCTCTCAGCCTCCTCTGTTCCAAAGAAAATAAACCCAGCATCTCCAATCTTTCCTCATAGCTAAAATACTCCAGTCCTGGCAACATCCTCGTAAATCTCCTCTGCACCCTCTCCAGTGCCAAACACATCTTTCCTGTAATGTGGTGACCAGAACTGCACGCAGTACTCTAGCTGTGGCCTAACTAGTGTTTTATACAGTTCAAGCATAACCTCGCTGCTCTTGTATTCCAAGCAAGGAATGATCAGCCATGATCTTATTGAATGGTGGTGCAGGCTCGAAGGGCCGGATGGCCTGCTCCTGCACCTACTTTCTATGTTTCTATACCTCGGCTAATAAAGGCCAGTATCCCATATGCCTTCTTAACCACCTTATCTATCTGGCCTACTATCTTCAGGGATCTGTGGACCTGCACTCCAAGGTCCCTTTGTTTATCTACATTACTCAGTGTCCTACCATTTAATGTGTATTCCCTTGCCTTGTTAGCCCTCCCTAAATGCATTACCTTACACTTCTCCAGATTGAATTCCATTTGCCACAGTTCTGTCCACCTGACCAGTACATTGATATCTTCCTGCAGTCCGCAGCTTTCTTCTTCATTATCAGCCACACAACCGATTTTTTGTATTATCTGCAAACTTCTTAATCATAGGCCGTACAGTACTCGAGGGAAGTGTTCAAGCACTGGAGGCAGTGCAGGGAAGTTCCCAGTGCTGGTCTCTAGTGTTAGGTGTCTGCGTTATCAGGAGAAACATGGGAAGCCTTTAGCTCTTCAGCCTTGTTATGAAGCATCTGAGCATTGATCTTATTGAGGGATATAAGGTGGTAAATAGTATGGAAAAGGCAAATTAAAATGTGAATTTGGAACAAGGGGACCACAGGTTTAAACCAAAAATGTAAATGTAAGACTGATATCAGGAAGTGCTTCTTCACATACAGAGAGTGATCAACACGTGTAATAATGGCTTACATTGTTCTTAAAACGTGAATGAAACATTCTCAGTGTGCGGAAGATGTAAGTGTGGCTTGAAAAATGGGTGCTTTCAATCACCCTCAAACCAAGTCATACACCATCCCGACGTGGATATGTATCGGCCGTTCCTTCATTGTCTCTGGGTCAAAATCCTGGAACTCCCTCCCTAACAGCACTGTGGGAGCACCTTCACTACATGGACTACAGCGGTTTGAGAAGGCGGCTCACCACCACCTTCTCAAGGGGCAGTTAGGGATGGGCAATAAATGCTGGCTTTGCCAGTGAAGCCCACATCCTGAAAACGAATATAAAGAAAAACAAAATGGGACATGTGGAACGTGTAGCGGGCACTGGGTATCAGGGAGCATCGCCCTCACATCGGCATGTCGCACCTCATGTATCTGGAGGCTGGCACTTGAGATAGTTACAAACCAGCCAATATGGAGAGGCCAGAATATGGGAACAGGGCAAGTTTCATCAACGACGGGGGAATCAGTATCCATCTAACTCAAGGTTTTAGCAGGTCCAGCAGCTGCATAGCCTAGTGTACACCCCACAAATAAATGGTCGTGACCCAGCACCAACATCAACATTCACACTTTCCTGACAGCAGATTCTGAGGGGGCTCGGCGAGGTGGATGCAGAGAGGATGTTTCCACTGATGGGGGAGACTAGAACTAGGGGGCATAATCTTAGAATAAGGGGCCGCCCATTTAAAACTGAGATGAGGAGAAATTTCTTCTCTCAGAGGGTTGTAAATCTGTGGAATTCACTGCCTCTGAGAGCTGTGGAAGCTGGGACATTGAATGTATTTAAGACAGAGATAGACAGTTTCTTAAATGATAAGGGGTTATGGGGAGCGGGCAGGGAAGTGGAGCTGAGTCCATGATCAGATCAGCCATGATCTTATTGAATGGCGGAGCAGGCTCGAGGGGCCGTATGGCCTACTCCTGCTCCTATTTCTTATGTTGTTATTAACGATTCTCGTTGTTTTCCTAGTCTCTCTTATGATGTATTTTTATGATTTCCTCCTGTCACCGTGGATTGTTGCAGCTGGTAATTGCTCTAGATTTTCCAAACACTTCCTTAAATCTGAGAGAACCTTACCATTTTCTTTTATCGTCTCTAAGGCTCTCTGCTTCATGTATTTATACACGACACACTCGTACCCCATTCAGCATGAAAGATAAACTTGCATTCATATCGCGCCTTTCACATCCTCAAGGTGTCCTAAAGCGCTTTACAGCCAATTAATTCCTTTTGAGGCGTAATCACTGTTGTAATGTAGGGAACGCGGCAGCCAACTTGTGCACAGCAAGCTCCCACAAAAGGAAATCTGATAATGACCAGATAACCTGTTTTTTGTTTTGTTGATTAAGGGATAAATATTGGCCCCAGGACACTGGGGATAAATCCCCTGCTCTTCTTCCAAATAGTGCCTTGGGATCTTTTACCTCCACCTGAGGGGGCAGACGGGACCTTGGTTTAAACACTGGCGCCTCTGACAGAGCAGCACTCCCTCCCTACCGACATGGATATATTAAAGGCATTTCATTTATGTTTGGTGTTTGAACCTCCAATCCATTTTCTCAAAGTTTTCTCTCCTCTCTTGAGGCCTATAGCTCGAGAAACGCCTTCCCTGAAATCCAATGTCTGTACTTAGTAACCTTGTACCGACAGTGTCTCCTCTAATTGCATTATTATGATCACTGTTTATTTATCTCTCAATTTTCCAATTAAATGAAACTTTTTCCTGGCCTCTCGTCCAACAGATGGTGTTAAGGGGCAGTCCTGCATTAGCTCCAGTTACTCACCCCCTATTTAATTATGGTAATCAGGATGCTCCATAATTATCCTTCCCTGAAGCCCATTTTGTTAGTTCAGATAATTCCATGCTAATTTTCTCCTCTGGAGCCGTGCAGTACCACACGGACCCGGCAAAGTGTGTCATATAATAGCACGGACGCTGTTTCACAACTGGCTGGTTCAGGGCAAGCAGCGAACAACATCCAGAAAATCAAAACTCATCTCTCACCCTCCATAAACTTCAGCTCATCTGTCTTGTTCACACCAAGCCTCGTTCACCCATCTACCCTGTGCTCACTGACCTCTATCAGCTCTCGAGCCATTAACGCCTTTGGTTTAAAATTCTCATCCTTGTTTTCAAATCCCTCTGTGGCCTCGCCCCTCCCTATCTGTAATCTCCTCCAGCCCCCAACCCCCACCCCTCTCCCCCCCTGCCCGAGATGTCTGCTTTCCACCAACTCCTCCCCCACTTCTTTCGCTCAACCATTGGCAGCCGTGCCTTCAGCCAAGGCCCTAAGCTCTGGAACTCCCTCAGCAAACCTCTCCGCCTCTCTACCTCTCTCTTCTTCTTTAAGATCATCGATATAAGATAGTCACCAAGAATCCAATAGGGAATTCAGAAGAAACTTCTTTACCCAGAGAATGGTCAGAATGTGGAACTCAATCCCACAGGGAGTGGTTGAAACGAATAGTATCGATGTATTTAAGGGGAGGCTAGATAAGCATATGAGGGAGAAGGGAATAGAGGGTTATGCTGATAGATTTAGATGAGGAAAGACGGGAGGAGGCTCGAGTGGAGCATTTTCGCCGGCATGGACTGGTTGGGCTGAATGGCCTGTTTCTGTGCCGTATATCCCATGTAATCTGAGTAAGTGTAGAGTCACTGGCCATAATTCCTGAGGTAGCCCCCAGACACCTCCCAAACACTACTGCCGCTGGGGTTGGGAGGGTACGGGCGGAAGGGGTGTCCCCAGTCACAGCTCTAAACGGGCAGAATCCTGGTGGATACGATACCCATCCAAAGTTCTGCCCCAACGGTTGAGCAGCAAAGTTCCATGCTCCTCTACCTCATGGACCTCGGGCCTCTAATTCCTCAGTGGCCTCACCTTGGCTTCCCCTTTGCCAGAGTGAGCTCGTTGACAGAGTCAGATTTGGCAATTCCATTTGTAATCTTGACCACTTGAATTTGTTCACATTGAGCGAGGCTACAAGGCCAGCCTGCTGACACACACACACACAGACTTATACACACACACTCACACATACTCATACACACACACACACGCACACACACACACAGACTTATACACACACACTCACACATACTCATACACACACACACACACACACACTCATATATACACACACTCATACACATACAGACACACATACGCACACACACACACTCATACACACACACACACACACACGCACGCACACACACACACTCATACACATACAGACACACATACACTCATATATACACACACTCATACACATACAGACACACATACGCACACACACACTCATACACATACAGACACACATACGCACACACACACACTCATACACATACAGACACACATACGCACACACACACACTCACACACCCATACACACACACACGCACACACATACACACACCCATACACACACACACACCCATATACACATTCACACACACTCACACACTCACACCTACACCCACACTGACTTACCCACACTCACACTCACGAGAAACAAATCTGCTCTCTCCCACTCCTGTGAAATATCAGCAGGCATGACATTATCCACATCCAACACAAAATGGATGACCTCTAATGTGCCCGACCACAGGGGTGCTAAAGTCGTAATGTGTCAAACACCAACACAACTCTTATAAAATGGGAACGACAGACGAAAGACAGAGGCAGAGAGCAAGCATTGACATGGTTCTGAAGGGCAATGAGAGAAAGCACATGAACACACACACACACACCACCCCACACCCACACACACACACACACACACACACACACACAGACACCCCCACACACACACTCACACTTACACACACACCCGCCCACACGCACAATCACACGCACACACAGATATGCACACACGCACACACACACACACACCCGCAGATACACACACACACACCCACAGATACACACACACAGATACACACACACACCCACAGATACACACACACAGATACACACACACACACACCCACAGATACACACACACACCCACAGATACACACACACAGATACACACACACCCACAGATACACACACACAGATACACACACACACACCCACAGATACACACACACAGATACACACACACACCCACAGATACACACACACACACACACCCACAGATACACACACACACACACACCCACAGATACACACACACACCCACAGATACACACACACACAGACACACACCCACACACACACACAGACACTCACACTTACACACACACAGACACTCACACACACACACACACACACAAATGCACACAGACATAGATAGAGACAATGACATTACCTTAGTGAAGGGTGCCTTTTTGAGGAATACTGTAACAAACTCTTGTCCCTGTGACAAACAGCAAAGTGAAAAGAAAATTGTAAGAAAGAAAAGAAATTCCTATTAATACATAAAAACGAATGTCTCTCACATCGATTTAGAAGTTATCGGTGAACATGTTTATGAGAATGGGTTAAGGAGGACGCTGTGGCCACTTGTCCGAGAGTGGGGTTATTGCTTTCAGGGGAAAGGTTTGGTGTAGCCCAGCCTCTCCATAATCACAGGCTCCCGGCTGCACTCGGTCCCGTCCCGCTGGACAATGAGCGCTGAAGCAGGCAGACACAGGGGTCAGGGGATTAGTGCTGACCAGCCTCCTGTGCTGCCAGAGGCTGCCGGCACTACCGCCGGGTGCCTATCGGATTAAGGAAAGGCAACTATCCCACGGACAGAGCAATCCTGGTGTGCTCGCACAGTGGAGGTGGGCTCGGTTTAGTTTACCAGTTTTTGCTCAGCTGTCTCCGACCATTTATATCAAAACCAGACCAAATGGCTGCACATAGATTTACAAAGGATTCCATGGGATTCCATAGCATTCCATAAGATCCCATAGGATTACATCGGATTATACAGGATATACGGCACAGAAACAGGTCTTTCGGCCCACCAGTCCATGCCGAAGTTTATGCTCTACTCGAGCCTCCTCCTGTCTTTCCTCATCTAACTCTGTCAGCATAACCCTCTATTCCCTTCTCCCTCATATGCTTGTCCAGCCTCCCCTTAAATACATCGATACTATTCGCTTCAACCACTCCCTGTGGCAGCGAGTTCCACATTCTCACCACTCTCTGGGTAAAGAAGTTTCTTCTGAATTCCCTATTGCATTTCTTGGTGACTATCTTATATTGATGGCCTCTAGTTATGCTCTTCCCCACAAGTGGAAGCATTCTCTCTGTATCCACTCTATCAAAACCTTTCGTCATTTTATAAACCTCAATTAGGTCAACCCTCGGCCTTCTCTTTTTTCAAGAGAAAAGAGACCCAAGCCTGTTCATCCTTTCCTGATATGTATACCCTCGCATTTCTGGGAGCATCCTTGTAAATCTTCTCTGCACCCTCTCCAGTGCCTCTATATCTTTTTTATACTATAGCGACCAGAATTGTACGCAGTACTCCAATTGTGGTCTAACCAAGGTTGATACAGGTTTAGCATAACTTCCCTACTTTTTAATTCTATCCCTCTAGAAATAAACCCCAGTGCTTGGTTTGCTTTTTATGGCCTTGCTAACCTGTGTCGCTACGTTTAGTGATGTGTGTATTTGTATCCGAGATCCCTTTGTTCCTTTACCCCACCCAGACTCTCACCCTCCCAGTAATAAGTGACCTCCCTATTCTTCCTACAAAAACGTAATACCTCACATTTATCTGTGTTGAACTTCATTTGCCAATTATTTGCCCATTCTGCAAGTTTATTAATGTCCCCCTGTAATTTGTTGCCGTCCTCCTCAGTATTGACTACCCCCCAATTTGGTGTCACCTGCAAATTTAGAAATTGTGCTTTTGATTCCAAAGTCTAAATCATTCCAAAGACTGCCGGAGCGTCATGGTCCCGCCAGTTCTATCCATTTGCCAAAGGTGGCAGCCTAGCTTAAAATGTTCGGAGTCAATACATGTGATGAGATATCTCATCATTGGCAGCAAAAGGTCAATTACCTGACTCGGTGTATAGAAAGATCCCAGTCCCAACATTCCTGCTCATTTGACAAAGACATGGACACATTGCATTAGCCTACTTCAAACTGAGACTTCATTGTTTCTCAAAGCAACAGAGGAAAAAATGCAGAAAAACAAGGCGATGGATAAAGTAATATTTTCTGCTCTGTCATTGAGGACGGTGAGAGTACGTTGAGGAAGAGGTTTGCTGAACACATTTTTCTACGGAAAGACAATCTATTACAGATCTGCTGCTTGATTATTCATTGCTCTAACTTCTATACCTAGATTGGAAACTTATGAAAAGTTGCAAAGAAGTTTACAACTTTAGATAAATCTGCTTTTAAAGCCACCTTTTATTAATAAAACTCTTCAGATACTTGTGCCCAAAGCAGAAATCTGCTTCTAAAGACAAACTCTCACCAACTGATAGATGATCGTATATGCAAAGTAATCTAAGTTAGCCAGACACAGGATAAACAATGAACCCTTTTCACCAGAAAAGTAAGAGATTGGATATGATGCAGTGTCACACTCAACCCTCCTAACCTCCCTGACTGATGAGCAAATAGCACACTGACAGGACAAATATCTCAGGCTAAAATTTGCATATCAAATTTATTGAGCAGTAAGATTAAATTGGGTGGAATTTAGCTAGATTATACCACATTGTACAACTCTTGGTGTCTATTTCAAAACAATACAAGTGAAGCGAACTTTTGAAATTCTCTGCAGTATTTTAAACAGATCGTATCCTTGGCGCAGTACTTTCATGTGGAAGCGACAATTCATGGACTCCTTCGTAAACCTCCTCCCACATAGTAGTGAGAACTGGGGAACTTAGTAAAAGCATGCGGTCCTTAAGCCCAGTGTTAGGGAGCTTCTGGCTACAAAATGGTCAATCAAACTAGACTTCATAGGTACCCAGGTAGCCCCCTGTTTTGGAAGTCTGTCTCCAACTATTCATCCACTTCTGGGATAAGGTGGAGCTGTACACCAGCACACAAGTCTGTGACAGACATTGGAACTCCAGTCCCTTCTGTGGTGTATGTAGCACACAAATCACTGATTCCACACGGTTTGGTGTTGATATAACTGCTGTGACCTTAGTCCTTTATTGTGTAACTCCAGAGTGCCTCTCAGGTGTGGTGAGCAGCCTTTTATACTCTGTCTCGCAGGTACTTTCAGGTCTCCCACCACAGCGCCCTCTATGGCGCACCATTGTACTTATACATTTAATGTACCTGGGCAATACATAACACCTTCAACGCCCTGGTGTAATAGAGAATGAATTAAACTGTAAGTATGGGAAAATCCACCCTGGGGATCCATGTTATTTGTTTCTGACACTGTGTGAGTCTTCCCTCACTTGCTTGCCAATAGACTGAGAGAACGTCCAACCCTTACAGCAGGCCCCAGTGTCATGTATCCACTCAAATGCAGTTAGATTATCAGCGTGGAAACAATCCCCGAGTGTGTACATAGACAGGACCCACTGATGTCGGAATCCGCTGGATCTGGACTGAGCACAGCCTTTAAAGTGTAAACCAAACCTTCCTCAAAGGTGTTCGTTCCCTGGTGACCGGGAGAGATGCTCGTTTGCTGATTAAAATGTCACAAAATAATTCTTCCAGGAAGTTTTGGCAACACTTTCTTTTTCTTGTGCACAGTGTAGCAAAGTTATATTCTGAGGTTGAGAAATTCGGGTCGTTTGTGCCTCCCAGGGGGCACTAACGGGGCGTAAATGACTTTGTGCCCGGGCACAGCGCTGCTAACGACTCCCGCCAAACTGTGAAGGAGTTTAAACGTTAATGGGCTGTGCGGGCCACTCGCAATTCTGCACATCCGTGGGTTTTTTATTTCAAAGCCAGCTGACGGGCTGCGCACAGCTTAAAGGGACCATCGCCCTCCAGCTGGTCGGTATGTCGCACTGGGGAGGTACAGTGAGTGGTACACCATCGTAATCTCGAGGCCTGAACTAATGATCCTGAGAAACAAAAGTTCAAATCCCACCACAAATTGAAGACCTCGCAGGGTAAAATGGGGAGAGATGTAAAACGAGCACCAACTCGCTATCACCCGTTTAATACTATCGCACAAGGTCACTATTCAGCCCAGATAAACTACTGGTGCTCAAGCTCCAGCCTTGCTGGGTCCGAGGAAGTACGCACGGACCCAGGAAGGCCTCACAAAAGCTGGGTTTTTGACGCGCAATGTGCATGCATCGAAAACCAGCTTCTCCGATCTGTCATGATTTCGCTTGGCAGATCCTCCACATCTCTGGGACAAGGACATCCGTGCGGGAGAGAGCGGGCTATTTGCCTAACTCTTGCCCAACAAGTGTCCTTCAAACTCTTCGGCCTGGTAAAAGCAGGTGCATAGCTTACTTTTACCAGCGTTAAAGAGTTTTAAAACACATAAAAATGAAATTTAAACCCTCATTTTTAGAGTGGGGGCCCTGTCCATTAAGGTAAGTTTATTTTGGACCCTGTTAAAAGACATAAAAAAGAAATCCAAAAAATGTATTTTGTTATAAAACATTTGATTAACTTTAATTTCAGTTGGTTTTGGAATTGTGAGCTGTTATTTTTGTTTGTTGTGTTGTGTTTGGGTGGATTTTGTTTCTCATTGAGAACAGCACTGAGAATTCGGAGTTACGGTTGTCCGTGATTGGTTGTCCAGGCCCATGTGACTCCAGCCTCTCCGTGCGTACTTGGAAGACGGGGGC
This sequence comes from Pristiophorus japonicus, assembly GCF_044704955.1. Classification (NCBI taxonomy): domain Eukaryota; kingdom Metazoa; phylum Chordata; class Chondrichthyes; family Pristiophoridae; genus Pristiophorus; species Pristiophorus japonicus. The sequence goes on from NC_091992.1 coordinate 61,883,008, forward strand.
GCAATGCGATGCGCGGGAAGAGAAGGCCTCCGACCGCAATCTAAGGCACCTCCGGGACCACCAAGTACTTTCGCAAAACATTCTCGGGCCAGAGGCGTTTGCCCGCAGGAAGCCTCCGACCCGAATTTCAGGGCCATTGTCTCCAGCAAGGAGACCCAGAACAAGAAGACATAACCTTAAAATTAGAGCGAGGCCATTGAGGAGTCAAATCAGGAGGCACCTTTACACACAAAGAGTGGTGGAAATCTGGAACTCTCTCCCCCCCACCCCCCACACCTTCCCCCCTCCCCCCACACCCCTCCTGCCCCCCCCCCCCCCCCCCACCCACCAAAGGCTGTGGATGCTTTGGGATAATTGAAAATTTCAAAAAGGTGTTTGCTGGATTTTTGTTGGGTATGGAGTTGAGGTACAGATCAGCCATGATCAACGTTCCCCCGAAGGTGTGTGGGTGCGTGGCCATGCATCAGTCAGGAGGTCCTGAGCAGGTCACTCACCAGCTGCCGCAGCTGGGAAAGACACCAAGCGTGGACAGCCACACTGCAAATTCAAAGGAACAGCGCTCGAAAAGCAAATTAGAGGGAACATTGGTCATGATCCAACTGAATGTCAGAACAGGCTTGAAGGAATAAAAGGCCTCCTTCTGCTCCTGTGTTACTAGGTTCCTGAAGATAAGCGAACTGCTTGGATCACACTTGCTCTACAAAAGCTGCATTGCTTAGAGGAATGTATCGATGTTCTGATATGAACAGCGCTATCTGAGGTGACAGCTGGCATATTGCCTAGCCAAAGCTGTTCACTGACCACTTCTGCTGGAGTTTAACATGGGTTCACACGGCAGGTTCCCTATCACTATCTAGAACTAGGGGGCATAGTCTCAGAATAAGGGGCCGCCCATTTAAAACGGAAATGAGGAGGAATTTCTTCTCTCAGAGGGTTGTAAATCTGTGGAATTCTCTGCCCCAGAGAGCTGTGGAGGCTGGGTCATTGAATATATTTAAGGTGGAGATAGACAGATTTTTGAGCGATAAGGGAATAAGGGGTTATGGGGAGTGGGCGGGGAAGTGGAGCTGAGTCCATGATCAGATCAGCCATGATCTTATTGAATGGCGGAGCAGGCTCGAGGGGCCAAATGGCCGACTCCTGCTCCTATTTCTTATGTTCTTATGTTCACCTGGAAAGGCCTTGTGTTTGTTCCGATAAATGTCTGTGCTATCCGTGGGTCAGAGAACATTGTGGAACAGCAGCTACAGGTCCTGCCCAGTGATCCAACGCTGCCAATTGGCTATGTGCAGGAAGTGTCCTGCCACCAGTATACTACTGACGATGTATGTGAGGATCATTAAGGCAATTAGGAGAGAAAGAACTTGTGTTTTCCTTCAAGTATTATCTCTTTTGAAGGCTACGATTGAATCTGTTTCCTCCACCCTATCAGGCAGTGCATTGCAAATCCTAACCACTCGTTGCATGAAACAGTTTTCCCACTTAACCGCTGTGTTTGTTTACAGTGAACTCCTGTCTAAGAATCTCAGGAAGGAGAGGCCTTGGAAGGGGTTTGGCGCTGATTCACAGAACGATACCGGGCTTAAAGGATTCAGTAATGAGGACAAATTGCAGAAACTTCACTTGTATTCCCTCAAGTTTAGAAAGTTGAGGGTTGATCTCGTCGAGGTACCTAAATTGATAAAGGAGTTTGATAGAGTAGATACAGAGAAGCTAGTGGGGAAATCCAGAACAAAGGAACATCATCTTAAAATTAGAGCTAGGCCGTGAAATCACTTTTTCACACAAAGGATAGCGGGAATCTGGAACTCCACCCCCCCCCCCCCAAAAGGCCGAGGATTCTGGGGGGTCGGTTGAAACTTTCAAGACTGAGGTGGAGAATATTTTGTTGTGTAAGGATAGCCAGTGATGTGGATGAAAGGCGGATAATTGGAGTTGCGATACAGATCAGCCATGAGCTAATTGAATAGCGGAACAGCCCCACTCGATTGGCCTATTCCTAATGTTCCTAAGAGCAACCAACAAATACCACATAGCACAGCAGCCAAAGTAACTACCACACAGATCAAGCTGATACAGGCAGAGGAGCAGGTGTTCAGAGCTGCTGCCATTGCCGAATCTGGCCAAATCTTTCATTAGAGTTAGAACCTCCTCCAGAATCCCTTCAGCAGGAACGGGCAGGGAGTGCCGCGGATGGCAATAGCAGCACAAGGGGTGGTGCGTCATTTCAGACGCAGGATTTACAGCAGTACACAGGCTCAAGGCCCAAACACTCACATGAGAAGGTTTCCAGGTGCTGACATGGACCTTCCCTCCTTCCTGCTCTGGAGCTCGAAGGGATTTCCAAAGGAACGCTTCCTTAACATGGCCTTCACCAGGATCTACAGCGGAGAGATGACAGGTCAGACGCTGTTCGAGCAAGGTTGCACTTGGCACAGTGACTCAGATATTGCTATTTTACACGGGGCTTGCAGTGGCAGGATCGCTCACATCCCTACTCTGGAACTTAGTAAAGTGCCACACGCCATGTAACATCTTTGGAGCTCAACACCTTCAGTGAGAATCGCGTCTCGGGGTTAGAGTCTTCCCCCAGATCTCCCAGCACTGAAGCTGACAAGGTGCTTACCGATGCCCTCCAACACTCTCTCCGCCCAAGAATGCACCTGTGCCACTTGGGGGTGGGGGCATCTCAGGCTCCTGCCCGGCATCAGTCCGGTGTGTCCAGCATGACTTGCCCGTTCTGTGAGGGTTATAAGTGCCTGTCCCTCCCGTGCCCCCGCCTCCCCCCACTTTGTGGAGCGCCCAACGATCCTGTTTGGAAAGGGGCTCCATTTAAATACATTACAAAACATTATCCAGGGGACCTTCAGGGGTCCAAACTGTGAGGGTGGGCTGCACACCCCCTGGAACGCCCCTTCAGCAGTCCGGCGGACTTCTCACTCGACCGCGCGACCTCTAGCTTGGCTGCTGTGAGGCCGAGGACCCTGGCTCTCCCGGCGGAGGGAGTCTCCGCCCTGGGCTCCATGCCCTCTGTGGTTAGGGACTGACGGAGGTTCTGCCGCTGACTAGGCTCCACGGGTGCCCCAGTGGAAGCCAGGACCTGGGGTATCTGAGTTGTGGTGGGGTCTGGGAATTCTCTACTACAGAGAGCTGTGGAGGCTGGGTCATTGATTATACTTAAGGTGGAGATAGACAGATTTTTGAACAATGTGGCGGTCCCAGCCAATTCCCAACAGGGGGTTTTGCTGGGAGAGGTGAGGGATTTTGGTGGCTGGGGTTATTAACCTTAAAGCTGGTAAATGGAAGGGGGAGTTCTGTATGGAACTTTACAGCTTCGTGTCGCAATATGGAGATTTTTTATTCATTCCCGGGATGTGGACGTTGCTGGCAAGGCCGGCATTTATTGGCCATCCCTGGACCATGGGCTTGTAGCTGCAGTAACTCCAACATTAAGGTCATTAAGCTCAGCTCACTGGCCCTACAGGACACAGGGTGGAAATAAGCAGAGAGAGAAAACATCAGACGTCTCGCGTGGACACTGACACAGCCAGAGGTCTAGAAACACAAGGTCCACCTGCCTGCTCGTCCAGGGCACTGCACTGGGGGGGCTTTCCATTCCAAGTGAGGGCTGGGGCAAGATCAAAATAGAAGAAGAAAACTTATGGCATACCCAAAATGCGACTTAATCCTATTCTTTGATTTAAATATTGCTTCCATTCTCATATTGTTCACCCTGCTAATCGTGGATCGGAAATGGTTTTACTGACACTTGCATCTAGATTTTAACCTCACAGGTTGGGCAGGCACTGGGCGGGTCGGGTCGGGTCGCACATCGGCTTTATGCTTCATTGAAGTCAACGGAGTGCAGAATAAGGCGGGGTTAAAACACGTGTCAGAGCTGAACCCACCCCATTCCCCTCGTGGGGTAATCTAGAACTAGGGGACACAGCTTCAGAATAAAGGGCCACCCATTTAAAACAGAAATGGGGAGGAATTTCTTCTCTGAGGGTCGTGAATCTTTGGAATTCTCTGCCCCAGAGAGCTGTGGAGGCTGGGCCATTGAATAGGTGGAGATAGACAGATTTTTGAGCAATAAGGGAATAAAGGGTTATGGGGAGCGGGCGGGGAAGTGGAGCTGAGTTCATGATCAGATCAGCCATGATCGTATTGAATGGCGGAGCAGGCTCGAGGGACCGTATGGCCTACTCCTGTTCCTATTTCTTACGTTCTTAAGGGCCATTCCCGCCGCTTCCAGGGGCCCACCACCAGCTTCTGCATGGTGGCCCTGGACAGCGGAGGTAACTGGGGCAGATACCAGGGATCTGGTCCCCACTCCCCCTCACCCCTTGTCAGCAATGGGCGGGCCAAGCAGTGGGTGGGGGGAAATCGCGGTCAGTGCGGAGAGGCGGCAGTAGGCTGAACAGGCGGGGTGTGCCTCATTCTCCCCTGCTATCCCGCCCCCTCCTGAAAGGGATGGCGGAGGAGCATCTACCAGGAGAAGCTTGACCGGCCACTAGTGGCAGTGATGCGGTACTGCAACACACCGGCCCCATTTGTTTTCCACTGGCCTGTTGGGCAGCGACCTTCAACACATCTGCGCCCCTTAAACAAGCAGATGCCAAACCTCAGTGCAATGGGAATTGGGAACCTCTCTGTTAATAAGTGTAACATATCAGCATAAGGTGAAGAAACATTGACATCGTGCTCCCATAGAGCGCATTCATCATTCCACGCCTTTGTATTAAAGATGACAGGTTTCCTTACCACAGTCGAGAGGCTGGAGATTAACTTGACTGAGTTCATCACCTCCTCCTGGGTCACCTCCACCACACTGCAGTGCTCGTCCTCCAGTGGAAGCGGATGCATCCCGTTCTTGGTCACCCACTGATGCAGCTGCACAACAGGCACAGGTTAGACCTCACCTCCGTGGTACTGAGCTGTTCAAAGACCCATTTCTGGCAAGGAATGACCTGGCCCCTTCGGTGTTATTAAATATCAACAAGATGGGAATTTCGGCCAACGTAACTAAGTTTGGTAAGTGTTTGAACTCGATTACAAGAAATGGTCATGCAAGTGCTGCATTCAACCAGTCGCTGCTGGGGCAATAGTAACCCTATCTGCCTGGGGGGGGGGGGGAGGGTGCAGGGGGGGGAGTTGGGAGGGAAATGGGGTAGTGGTGGTGGGGGGGGGGGGGGGGGGGAGTATTTGAGATTGTAAGTTTCTTTTCTCTCTGTAAGGACATCTGCTTTAGTCTGATATGACAAGCAAGTCCTGTGCTGCTCCAACCATAATCTTGCAGAAGGCATCCACCATGCTGCTGTTGAACAGGATGGGCTCTGGGACGGATGATATCATCCTCATCATGGCACTGGTCTGCCAGGCTTTGACTATCCCGAGCCGAGCAGCAGCAGATGGACTTTCTCTGCAACCTGCCAAAGACCCTTCTATTGGGTCAGCATAGGTTTAATAGAACAATGAGGCTGCCGATGAGGGGGTGAAATTCTGCCGCACCCCTTTTGGGGACGGTAACATCTGGGAGACGGGAAATTTTGCGCCAGGCGTGAAAGTCTCGCCCCACTCGAAAAATTCAGGTTAACCCCCCCCCCCCCCAGAAAGGAAGTGGCGTACAAAATAACACATTCCACTTCCTTTTTGGGGCGGTAGTGGGGCGGACGGAGCGGGATGCAGCGCTACGCACTGGGCCGGGTAGCATTATTACGTAGGAGGGCCTGTCCCCTTAATTAAAGGGGAAGTCCGGAGCTGTAAACTTTGCATTAATGAAAGGGACCTCCCTGGACCACCGGGGAACAGGGTTGCGGTGCTAACAACCCGGAGCAGCCCCAAGCAGAGCGCCGGGCTGACCGATCATGGCACGGACCCCGCGATCAAAGCGCCAATGGGGCACAGGAGAAAGTTGCCAGTGTTTTTTTTTTAAATGGCCGCCGCCTCCCCCTTTGAGTATCGCCCCGCGAGTGGCCGACTGCCCGGTTCATGCCCCCTGGAACTGTCGCTGGCAATCTTTGTTCCGGGGCGATAACAGGGCACTGCCCACGTCATCGCCGGCGCAGCGGAGCGCCAAGGGTTACTGCCGCCGCTAAACTCCCGTGGAATCGAGCAGGAGTCATTCGTGGCACCGCGCCCGTGTGTAAAGCTGTTTGCGGAGGCACAACCGACCTGAATTTCTGGGCCTTCGGGTGTTACAAATTCCCAGTCTTTGATCAACCTTTCCAGCGATCTATTATGCCCCAGTGTCATGTTAATCAAATTGAATATATGCCACTAAAGAGATCTTACTGGCCCATAAGTGAGTGGTATAATATCATGGACAATCTTTCTCATTGGAATTAAGGAGGAAAAACCTTGCATTTAACGAGCACTTTCACATCCTCAGTAAATCCCAATTACTTCACAGCTAACAAGTTACTTCTGAAGTGTAGTCACTATTCTTATGTATAAAAACATGGCTGCCGGTTCATGCACAGCAAGGTCCCACACACAGTAATAAGATAAATAACCAGAAAATGCATTTTGCAAGGTGTATATTGAGAGATAAAATATATCGACTCGCCCTTCTCCATCCTGAAGAGGATGCACCATTTGCTGCCTGTATTGTGTCTATAGTTGTGTGAATCTTTTTAGTTGTGACTTTATTTTCTCATTGGGAAGGTGGTGTCCTTAGCAAAGACAATACCATCACTTTTGATAATGTCCACCAGGCCGGTGACCAGGAGAAGCAAGCAGAAATAGGGCCTGCATGTTCCCTGCAGGAGCAATGAACAGATCTTCTTCCAAGTAGAGAAATGTCCTTTTGTCATGACGGATAAAAGAACGAAAGAAAGACTTGCATTTATATAGCGTCTTTCATGACCACCAGATGTCTCAAAGCGCTTTACAGCCAATGAAGTACTTTTGGAGTGTGGTCACTGTTGTAATGTGGGAAACACTGCAGCCAACTTGCACACAGCAAGCTCCCACAAACAGCAATGTGATAATGACCAGATAATCTGTTTTTGTTATGTTAATTGAGGGATAAATATTGGCCAGGACACCGGGGATAACTCCACTGCTCTTCTTCGAAATAGTGCCATGGGATCTTTTGCATCCACTTGAGAGGGAAGACGGGGCTTCGATTTAACGTCTCATCCAAAAGGCGGCACCTCCGACAGTGCAGCACTCCCTGGTGTCAGCCTAGATTTTTTTGTACTCAAGTTCCACTCTGAACTCACAACCTTCTAATTCAAAGGCGAGAGTGCTACCCACTGAGCCACAAGTGACATTAAATGACACAATGCTTGTATCCTCTGCAGTGATTGCTCATTAAATTCATCAGCTCCCTGTACTTGTAACACGAGAGGGCAGCTCCTCAGTTAGTCTGCACTGCCATTCCTGATTGAGGCCTGGTATTTGGGACCAACACAGTCATGAAACCTGAGGGGGTAACTTCAATGCCTGTGGGCTAATCTGGTAAGGCAGATCCCTGCCCAGTATTGAACCTGCCCAATATTCATCCCACTGAACCAAGACTCATCATCATAGGCATTCCTTCGAAATCGAGGAAGACTTGTTTCCACTCTAAAAGTGAGTTCTTAGGTGACTGAACAGTCCAATATGGAAATTATAGTCCCTGTCACAGGTGGGACAGGCAGTGGGTGAGGGAAGAGGAGGGTGGGACTGGTTTGCCACACGTTCCTTCCGCTGTCTGCACTTGTTTTCTGCATGCTCTCGGCGACGAGACTCGAGGTGCTCAGCGCCCTCCCAGATGCACTTCCTCCACTTAGGGCGGTCTTTGGCCAGGGACTCCCAGGTGTCGGTGGGGATGTTGTATTTTATCAAGGAGGCTTTGAGGGTGTCCTTGAAATGTTTCCTCTGTCCACCTTGGGCTCGCTTGCCGTGTAGGAGTTCTGAGTAGAGCACTTACTTTGGGAGTCTTGTGTCAGGCATGCGAACAATGTGGTCCGCCCAACGGAGCTGGTCGAGTGTGGTCAGTGCTTCAATGCTGGGGATGTTGACCTGATCGAGGACACTTTGGTGCGTCTGTCCTCCCAGGGGATTTTCAGGATGTTGCGGAGACATCGTTGGTGGTATTTCTCCAGCGACTTGAGGTGTCTACTGTACATGGTCCACGTCTCTGAGCCATACAGGAGGGGGGGTATTACTACAGCCCTGTAGACCATGAGCTTGGTGACAGATTTGAGAGCCTGATCTTCGAACACTCTTCTCCTCAGGCAGCTGAAGACTGCACTGGCGCACTGGAGGCGGTGTTGAATCTCGTTGTCGATGTCTGCCCTTGCTGATAATAGGCTCCCGAGGTATGGAAAGTGGTCCACGTTGTCCAGAGCCATGCCGTGGATCTTGATGACTGGGGGGCAGTGCTGTGTGACAGGATCAGGCTGGCAGAGGACCTTTGTCTTACGGATGTTTAGTGTAAGACCCAGGCTTTCGTACGCCTCAGTGAAGATGTTGACTATGACTTGAAGTTCAGTCTCTGAATGTGCGCAGGCGCAGGCATCGTCCGCTCAACGACAGAGGTTGGGACAGTCTTGGACCTGGCCTGGAGACGGCGAAGGTTGAACAGCTTCCCACTGGTTCTATAGTTTAGTTCCACTCCAGTGGGGAGCTTGATGAGTGTGAGGTGGAGCATTGCAGTAAGGAAGATCGAGAAGAGGGTTGGCACAATGACGCAGCCCCGCTTGACCCCGGTCCAGATGTGGATTGGGTCTGTGATGGATCCGTTGGTCAGGATCACGGCCTGTATGTCGTCGTGGAGCAGGCGGAGGATGGTGACGATCTTTTGGAGGCAGCCGAAACGGAGGAGGACGCTCCATAGTCTGTCATTCCCAAGACTACCAAAATAGTGAAGGTGAACATTACCCCACTGAGAGCATCAAAGGTCAACTGCTTTGCTCTGAAGCCATTTGATGAGTAGCTGTTAGGTTGTTAGGTTGGGAGAATGTTTCATTATTTATTGGCTCCAGGAGCTTTGAGAGGATTGGCAATGGGTGGTTTGTAGTTATTAATGTATGACCTCCATCACTTCTTGCCAACAGGTGTGGGCTTGGCTAGTTTTCACTGAAATAACTAACTACAGATGGGTTTTGCTCAATATAAATGGTCTGATAAATGGGAGCTTTTCATTTGCACCCGGGCATCCCATCTTTCTTATCTGGTATTAATGGGAGTATTACAGAAATAAAAGATTGTCAATGAAAAACTCTCATATGAGACATGTTCATCAGTGACTCCAACACAAATTGTGTGGCCGTTTCATACCTTTATCTGGGGAATTGTGATCCTGGTGCCAGGGTTTTTATCCAGCATCTGGAGAAGCAGATTCTTCAGTTCCTTGCTGATTTCCGGTCTGGGAAAGATGGATTTGGAATATAGGTTAGCAATTGGCAGGGAACGCAGCATTTACAGGAACATAGGAAGTGGAGTCGGTCAATCCACCATTCAATGAGATCACCGCTAATCTGTACCTCAGCTACATTTACCGTCCCCACTCCATATCCCTTGATATCCTCAACCAGCACAAATCTATTTCAGTCTTTAAAATGTCACTGGACCCCAGCATCCACAGCATTTTGGGAAAGAGGTTCCAGATTTCCTCAACCCTTTGTGTGAAAAAGTATCTCCTGAGTGCACTCCTGAACGGCCTAGCTCTAATTAAAAGAAAGACTTGGATTTATATAGCGCCTTTCACAACCACCGGACGTCTCAGCCAATGAAGTAGTTTTGGAGTGTGGTCACTGTTGTAATGTGGGATTATGCCCCCTGTTCTGGATTACCCCATCAGAGGAAATAGTTTCTGTATACCTACTCTATTGAATTTCTTAATCATTTTAGATAGCTCGATTAGATCACCCCCAACCTTCTAAACTCAAGAGAATTTAAGCCAAGTTTATGCAACCTGTCCTCAAAATTTAACCCTTTAAGACCCAGTATCATTCAGGTGGATGTGCGCTGCACCCCTCCAAGGCCAATATAGCCTCCCTGAGGTTCAGTACCCAACACTGAGCACAGTGCTCCAGATGGGGTCTGACCAAAGCTCTCTACAACTGAAGCATCACTCCCTCACCCAGTTGATTTTGAAGGTTTTTTTTGTTTATGCACTAGCCTTTAGTGATTTGAGTACATGAACACTGACATTTCTTTGCTTTTCCACAGCTCCCAGTCACTCATCATTACAAAAATTCTCTGATTTGTCTTTCCCAGATCTACAGTGGATGAGCTCACACTTGTTGAACTCCATCATTTTTTAGATTTGAAAATCATTTCTGGAATGAAAGTTTATTTGCTGGCGGTGGTTTTGTCATCTTTATTACGGTGAATGATGGCACTGCTTCCGGTGCTCCACACTGGGCCAGGCCACCACAGGTAAAGCCATGCGACAGCTTCACCCCGATGATGAGGGAGAGCAAGACTGGATGGTAATGGGTTCCTGAAGGGGAATCACAAGTGTACAATCATTCGGTATGTTCACATCACACCATAAACTCCAGGGGCAAGGAACAAGTTGCCGCACACCAGTGGGACCCAGAGCTTGAACTTGCATTTTTATAGCACCTTTTGTTATGTATTGATGTGTGTATCGTCCTGGTACCTTAAATGTAATGTAAGCACAATGCTACACCACAGAGGGCGCTGTGGTGGGAAACCTGGAAGCACCTGCAACAGGAGCTACAAAAGGCTGACCACCACACCTGAGAGGCACTCTGGAGCTGAACAATAAAGGACGAAGGTCACAGCAGTTAGATCAACACCAGACTGTGTGGAGTCAGTGATTTGTGTGCTAGATACACCACATTGGCGACTAGGAAGCGGACGAACTCCACGCAACCATGGCTACTCTGGGCTCGCTAAAGGATTTTACCGTGAGCAATGATTGGGAGGCCTTTACGGAAAGGCTCGAGTACTACTTCACAGCAAATGACCTGACGGAGGACACGGAAGCAATGAGAGATAAGCGTAAGGCGATATTGCTCTCCAGTTGTGGAGATGAGGTTTACTGTCTCGTCAGGGATTTGCTGGCACCCAGGAGCGCCAGGGACAAGTCATACGAGGAGCTGACTGAACTCATTCGTAACCAGTTGAAACCGAAGGAGAGCATCCTCAAGGCCAGATACAAATTTTACCATCACTGCAGACCTGAGGGCCAGGATGTCACCAAATATGCTGCAGACCTCAGGAGACTCGCGGCGCCGTGTGATTTTGGCGCACACCTTGACGAGGCGTTACGGGACATTTTCGTCATGGGGATTGGCCACGAGGGTCTCCTTCACAAGCTGCTGGCCACGGAACCCACAGTCAGTCTGACAAAGGCCATCGCCATCAGCCGGGCATATATGACCTCGACTTGCAGTACCAAGCAAATAATCCACACAGTCTCGAACCCGGCAGGCACTGTCCACAGGATGGCGCCCACCACGGACAAAACTGCAGAATGTGGCTCTGCCCAGGGCAGAGAGCACGGACCTCAGGGTCCTGGAACTCAGAGTCCGCCGAGGGGGGCTAATCAAGCAGCACCATGCTGGCGCTGCGGAGGAAGCCATGGGGCTCACCGGTGCAGGTTTGCGAAGTACACGTGCAATACCTGCCACGTTAAAGGCCACCTTCAGCGTATGTGTAAAAGAAATCGGACTCACCATGTGGCTGAGGAGATGGGGGGGGATCCATTGTTCAGCGAGGAGCAGGTCGAAGATGAGGTGCTTGGACTGTATACGTGCACCGATGATTCGCCCCCAGTGATAAGGGAAGTAAAAATCAACGGAGTCTCAGTGAGTATGGAAGTGGACACGGGCTCGGGTCCGTCGTTGATGAGTTGGAGAACTTTTGATAAACTGTGGATTAACCCAGCTGCACGAGCCAAGCTGGTCCCGGTCACGGCGAAGCTGCGTACCTACACCAGGGAACTAATACCTGTTCTCGGCAGAGCGGAGGTGCAGGTATCCCACGGGGACAAGACGCACGGTTTACCTCTGTGGGTCGTTGCAGGCGATGGGCCGACACTCCTCGGCCGGAGTTGGATGGGGACGGTCCGTGGGAGCTGGGAAGACTTCACCACTCCATAGGCTGCTGCTCCCCGGGGTGCTGCCGTGCCCCGGGTCCCCAGAGAGCTGCGCCGACCGAGCTGGAGCTGCAGCCTCTATCCACCCACAGGCAAGCCCCAGGCCTGGACCTCACACCGAGATCCTGCAGCCTCTATCCACCCACAGGCAAGCCCCAGGCCTGGACCTCACACCGAGATCCTGCAGCCTCTATCCACCCACAGGCAAGCCCCAGGCCTGGACCTCACACCGAGATCCTGCAGCCTCTATCCACCCACAGGCAAGCCCCAGGCCTGGACCTCACACCGAGATCCTGCAGCCTCTATCCACCCACAGGCAAGCCCCAGGCCCGGACCTCAAGCCACAGAGACCCTGCAGCCCCAGCCCCCACAAGCAAGCCCCAGGCCCGGATCTCACACAGAGATCCTGCAGCCTCAGCCCCCACAGGCAAGCAGCCCTGCACAGAGCGGCCTAGTGGGGGCGGGGGGGGGGGGGGGGGGGGTGAACCGGCGGGGTGCGAGGGATCCAGGATGGCCGGCGGATTGGAGGGGCCCACGCAGAGGGAGAGTCGGGCGGCGGCAGCAGCTGGAGGTCGGCGTCCACGGCGGCCGCAGGAGAGGCGGCAAGTCAGGTGGCAGCGGAGGGGAGCGGAGGCTGCAACGGCGGTGGGCATCCGGAGCGGCGGAGAGCAAGATGGTGGCGGCCTCGGTCCAGAGCATCAAAGACGGCGGCGCCCAAGGAGAAGCCTCGTGGAATCCTCCTGCATCAAAGATGGCGCCTTAAAAAGGAAATGCACCCGGGAGTCTTAAAAAGGCCTTACCATGTGGTGGTCCCCACAAAGGACTCTGTAAGGCACAGCGAGTCTAAAATGAGCTATGTTAATGTGAGATGGCGAATTTATAATAAGAATTAATTTTTTATGCTGAATGCCCACTGTATTTGTGTAAAATAATGGATATGAAGTACAATTAACGATAAGGGCTAACAAGGAAATCAGGGATCCGTTACCAGTCAATAACTAGTTAATGTACCAGATAATATGTACCACACTAATGCACTGTCTATGCCTACCTGCCTTCCGTTGGACAAGTGTGATGTTATGTATTGATGTGTGTATCGTCCTGGTACCTTAAATGTAATATAAGCACAATGCTACACCACAGAGGGCGCTGTGGTGGGAAACCTGGAAGTACCTGCAACAGGCACAATAAAAGGCTGACCACCACACCTGAGAGGCACTCTGGAGCTGAACAATAAAGGACGAAGGTCACAGCAGTTAGATTAACACCAGACCGTGTGGAGTCAGTGATTTGTGTGCTACATACACCACACCTTTCACATCTTCAGACCACCCCAAAGTGCTGCACAGCTGAGTGAAGTATTGTAGGCGAACGCGGCAGCCTCTTTGTGCACAGCAAGACGCCACAAACACCAATGAGATAAATGACCAGATGATCTGTTTTTTGGCGCTGTTGGTTATGTGATAAATGCTGTCCGAGAACTCCCCTGCTCTTCTTCGAATCATGTCATGGAATTGCCTCCATCCACCTGACAGGGCAGATGGGGCCTCGGTTTAACATCTCATCCGATAGACGGCACCTCTAATAGTGCGACACTCCCTCAGTACTGCCTCTCTGACAGTGCGGCGCTCCCTCAGTACTGTCCCTCTGACAGTGCGGCGCTCCCTCGGTACTGCCCCTCCGACAATGCAGAGCTCCCTCAATACTGTCCCTCTGACAGTGCGGCGCTCCCTCGGTACTGCCCCTCCGACAGTGCTGCGCTCCTTCAGTACTGCCCCTCTGACAGTGCTGCGCTCCCTCAGTACTGTCCCTCCGACAATGCAGCGCTCCCTCAGTACTGCCCCTCTGACAGTGCTGCGCTCCCTCAGTACTGCCCCTCTGACAGTGCTGCACTCCCTCAGTACTGCACTGGGAATGTCAGCCTGGATTTTTAATGAAGTCTCTGGAGTGGAGCTTGAACAGGTTCTAAACAGGCCCGAGGGCTACCAGCTGAGCCAATGGATTACCGCCTTACATTTATTGCTCCTTGGGAGAAAGGGAATCTTGTTTCTGCTTCCTGCCTGGTCCCTACATTGCCTTGCCTTACTCATTGCCTTGCCTTGCCTTACTCATTGCCTTGCCTTGCCTTACTCATTGCCTTGCCTTGCCTTACTCATTGCCTTGCCTTACTGTTAGTGTTATTGGGTTCTGCTTGATTATGGAGATACTACATCTGTTTCAGATATGGATATTACTCACTGTGCCACTTACTGGCTTCCTATTTGGCCCCAAGGTTCCCAATACGTTCCTGATCACAGGCTCAGGAAAGACTCACCCGATCGGGAAGAGAAGATAAACCGAACGGTTGGTCATCCCCCCTTTCCCCTGCAAACGTTCTGGTTACATCTAACAGGTTCCCCCTTGACTTACTTCTGTGGGAACTCCACCGGCCGGCTCTTGATCTTGGCGTGAAGTGCCAGGATGTAGTCATCCATAAACGGGCACTGCGACAGAGGAACAAAGGTATTAGTCAGTCCTCTTGTGATGATCAAGTTAAACCTATATATACTTACAACACAGCACAGGAAGATGCAATTTGTCTAACAGGTCCGTGCCGGCCCTCCCACCCAACCTCACCTCACCCCATCAGGTTAATTTGAGTGTTGAGATATTAATGTACAATTTTGGCACTGGTCTTTCAATGGATTGGGCCACAGTGTGATAGCACACAAGTTTCCAGTGATTGGTTAGTCACATTGGCTGGGGTGTCAGGGGAGACAGAGGGCCCAAGTTTCCACACGCGCCTAGAAGGGCGCAGTCCCGACCTGGACGCCCGTTTTTCGCGCCACAAAGTGCGCCTAAAGAAATCCTCGGTATTCTCCACCTACCTGCAGGTCCTCTGGCCCTCGGCGCAGCCAGCACGAGCTGTGGGGGGGCGGAGCCAGGTCCCTGTGCTGAAAACAGTGCCGGGACCTCTGCTCATGCGCGCTGCAGTGGGCACGCAAGTGCAGTAGCTCCAGGCGCCGAACTGTGTGGGAGGGGCCCGAAGCACGCAGCCCCTAGCCCTGGCCGAATGGCCTCACTGGGGCTGCGTGAATAAGGCTCCTCCCACGGCCAGCTCCTGCTTCCCCCCCCGCCCCCCCCCACCCGGCACCCGACCAGACCCGACACCCGCTCCCCCCTGCCTCCGGACCAGACCCGACACCCGCTCTCCCCCCACCCCCTGCCTCCGGACCAGACCCGACACCCGCTCTCCCCCCACTCCCTGCCTCCGGACCAGACCCGACATCCGCTCCCCCCCCGACTGACCCGACCCGCAATCCTGTTCCCACTCCCCGACTGGACCCGACCCGCGCTCCTGTTCCCACTCCCCGACTGGACCCGACCCGACCCGCGCTCCTGTTCCCGCTCCCCGCCCCCCCACCCTCTCTCTCTCTCTCTCCACCCCCTCTCCCTCTCTCTCTCTCTCCCCCCCACCTCCCTCTCTCTCTCTCTCCCCCCCTCCCTCTCTCTCTCTCTCTCTCCCCCCTCCCTCTCTCTCTCTCTCCCCCCTCCCCTCCCTCTCTCTCTCTCTCCCCCCCTCTCTCTCTCTCTCTCTTCCCCCCCTCCCTCTCTCTCTCTCTCTCTCCCCCCTCCCTCTCTCTCTCTCCCCCTCCCTCTCTCTCTCTCTCTCCCCCCTCCCTCTCTCTCTCTCCCCCCCCCCTCTCTCTCTCTCTCTCCCCCTCCCTCTCTCTCTCCCCCCCCTCCCTCTCTCTCTCTCCCTTCTCCGCCCCCCCGCCCCCCGATCCGAACCGAACCGAACCTCCCCTCCACGACCCAACCCAACGCCAACTACCTGTAAATCTGGTGCTGGGGATGGGCCCTGCCCGAAGTCTCGGGCCGGCCCGTTCAGCCTTCGGTCTCGAAAGGCCTGCCTGAAGCACTTTCACACAGGTAGGAAGATGGTTTATTTAATCTTTTCTTTGCTTATAAATGTTTATTCAGGTTGGATTTATTTGTATAATATTTGTATAAGTATAAATAAGGATTTATTATAGAATTTAATGACTTCCCTCCCCCCCCCACCTCGTTCTGGACGCCTAATTTGTAACCTGCGCCTGATTTTTTAATGTGTAGAACAGGTTTTTTCAGTTCTACAAAAATCTTCACTTGCTCCATTCTACTTTAGTTTGGAGTACGTTTTCACTGTGGAAACTTTGAAATCAGGCGTCAGTGGCTGGACACGCCCCCTTTTGAAGAAAAAATTCTGTTCCAAAGTAGAACTGCAGAAAAAAAAATGTGGAGAATTGCGATTTCTAAGATAGTCCATTCTCCACAAGTTGCTCCTAAAAATCAGGCGCAAATCATGTGGAAACTTGGGCCCATTGAGTGGGAGTTTTATTTGTGGTAAAAGTAAAATCTGCTCGAGCTGCTAAGAGTTTACGCCAAATGGGTTGCTCTTTTGCTGATATATCTGCCCGCGCTCCAATCAGCGACCAAGATTTTGGTGACGTCCAATCCAATTCAACAGGAGTGGCGAGGTCAGAGCCCAGGAGAAGCGAGGGCCCAGGGGCAGCACAGGCCAGCCCACAGTGAGATATGTGTGCGCACTAGGTCCGTGCAGCAGAGCAGGTCTCCAGTCACCTTGCCACTGGACCAAGACCTAGCTCTGTCAAGTCCGTGTGGTGGCTGGTGTGCAACGGCCACCACACGTTAAAAAAATCCACGCACAGGCATCTTCCACCCTTCAACATTTAGTTCGGGACCTGGAATATCAGGTCCTTCATTGACACACCTGTGAACACATCCCTTTTTGGCGTGGAAGCAAGTCATCCTCGACACGAGGGACTGCCTATGATGATGATGAGTGGGAGTGTAGAGGAGAATGATCATTTCCAGCATATGTGGTTTAATGGACCTCGTGTATCTGAGCTTGAGCCTAAGATCCAGGCCTTCTGCTGCACTCTGACCAGACTGACCTGGACCCTGTCACAACTCGAGAGGATTTACTCACCTTGCCAAAGACCAGGCAGTACAAGGTCACTCCAATGGCCCAGACATCCAAAGCCTGAAAGACAACGTTAACCATGTTACTTGTCCGCAGTGATTTCAAAGTAGCCATCCCCGTGTACTAATCCGCCTGCCGCATGAGCCCACCCAATGTCTGCAACCCCTCACCCCAAGCCCCACACATCACTGCTTACACACTCCATCCTTCCAACTCAGATCTCATTCATGAAGGCACCAAAATTACCCGCAGGAAAACTAAACTAAAGGAAGCATGTGTGATACCACACCTGGAGTACTGCGTACAGTTTGGGTCTCCTTATCTAAGAAAGGATATACTTGCCATGGAGGCAGTACAATGGAGGTTCACTAGATTGATCCCTGGGATGAGAGGGCAGTCTTATGATGAGAGATTGTGTAGAATGGGTCGATACTCTCTGGAGTTTAGAGGAATGAGAGGTGATCTCGTTGAAACATACGCGATTCTGAAGGGGATTGACAGGGTAGATGCTGAGAGGATGTTTCCTCTGGCTGGAGTGTCTAGAACTAAGAGGGCATATTCTCAGGATAAAGGGGAAGGTCATTTAATACTGAGATGAGGAGGAATTTCTTCACTCAGTGGAATTCACTGCCCCAGAGAGCTGTGGATGCTGAGTCACTGAATGTATTCAAGGCTGAGATAGACAGATTTTTGGAGTCCAGGGGAATCGAGGGATATGGAGATCGGGCGGGAAAGTGGAGTTGAGGTCAGCAATGATCTTATTGAATGGTGGAGCAGGCTCGAGGGTCTATATGGCCTACTCCTGCTTCTTATGTGGAAGATCAAATCATGTAGTGAGGGGAGAGACAATGACAAAGGCACAGCCTTCCTGCCTTGGCCCAAGCGTGGTCAGACGCTATTACATGGGGAATCTATCCACCTTAGTGGTGGGAAAATTATTGGAAAAATTCCTGTGGGACAGGATAAATCTACATTTAGAAAGGCAAGGATTAATCAGGGACAGTCATCACGGATTTTTTAAGGGAAGATCGTGTTTGACTAACTTGATTGAATTTTTTGAGGAGGTAACCAGGAGAGTCGATGAGGGTAGTGCTTACGATGTAGTGTATATGGACTTTAGCAAAGCTTTTGATAAGGTCCCACATGACAGACTGGTCATGAAGGTTAAAGCCCATGGGATCCAGGGCAAAGTGGCAAGTTGGAACCAAAATTGGCTTGGAGGTAGGAAGCAAAGGGTAATGGATGATGGATGTTTTTGTGACTGGAAGGATGTTTAGGTGGTTAATGTCATGTATCTCACATTACTGTATATAACTGTATCTTACCATGCTATACATGACTGTAACTGGATATGACCTGTAATAATAAGCATACCTTACCACCAGGGGTGCACTTGCAGGAGACACTCCACACCTGTCCCACTGTGGTATATAAAGGGAGGTCTCAGGCAAATGCAGCACTGGAGAGCTGGAATTAAAGGTGCAGGTCCTGAGTGACCTTGACTTCAGCATATGTCTCGTGTAAGTCAGTACATTAGAGTCAGGACTTAACAGTGGCGACGAGTTACGGGATCACAGAATCCACAGAATGGCTACCAACAGCTCAGATGGGAAATACAATGCTGGAGACAATTGGGATGACTTTATAGAAAGGCTCCAGCAAAGCTTTGTGACCAAAGACTGGCTGGGCAACGATAAGGCAGACAAGAGAAGAGCCCATCTCTTGACCAGCTGTGGCTCGAAAACATACGCTTTAATGAAAGACCTGCTGGCACCCGAGAAACCAGCAAGCAAGTCGTTTGAGAAGTTGAGCACATTGGTGAGAGACCACTTGAAGCCAGCGAGCAGCCTACACATGGCCAGACACAGGTTCTACAACTACATACGCTGTGTGGGCCAAAGCATACCTGACTTCGTGGCGGAACTTCGGAGGCTGGCTAGTTCATGTGAGTTCCCCGATGAACTAAGGAGAGAAGTACTGAGAGACTTTTTTATTGAAGGAATAGGCCACGCAGGCATATTCCGAAAGCTTATAGAGACTAAGAACTTGACTCTCGAGGCAGCAGCACTGGTCGAACAGACGTTCTTGGCAGACGAAGAAGAAATGAGGCTGATCTATACTTCGGGTACGATAACCAACGAGGCATCAGAACAAGGGGTTCACATTGTGAAACAAACCGCTACCCCCACACACAGACAAAGGCAGGAGAGCAGGCCTTCAACACCAGACAGTGGCACCAGAAGCCATCAAAATCAAGGGCCACATGAACGGCCGATCGCACCTCATCAACTCACAATGCGAGCAATCAATGCGAGAGAAGCTCAAGGGAGATCAGCCAGACGCAGCTCATCCTTTGGAAACAATGGAAACGGTCTGTGTTGGAGATGTGGGGGAAGGCACTCAACCAGGGTGTGTCGATTTCAGCATGCCATTTGCAGAAACTGCAACTACACAGGGCATCTGGCTCGCATGTGCAGAAAAACAGCAGCTCGGCTGGTATACGAATCAGAAGAGTCGGAAAGCGGATCAGAAGACGGTTGGAACAGTGCACGGGATGCCGAGGTACAGCGGGTTAACACGATCAATGTCCACTGTTCTTACACCAAGACGCCTCCAATTATGATGAGGGTTCTACTCAACGGGATACCCGTCACCATGGAACTGGACATGGGGGCCAGTCAATCCCTCATGAGCGTTCAACAATTTGAACAGCTGTGGCTGCACAAAAGCAACAGACCAAAACTCACAAAGATTGACACCAAACTGAGGACCTATACTAAAGAAATCATCCCAGTCCTTGGCAGCGCCATGTGCTCAGTCACACACAAAGGGATGATGAACCGACTTTCCCTGTGGATTGTCCCTGGAGATCTCCCAGCTCTGTTGGGGAGAAGCTGGCTAGCAGAACTTAATTGGAAATGGAATGATGTTCACGCCATGTCGTCAGAGGAACGGACCTCCTGCTCAACAGTTCTAAGCTGTTTTGAACATCTCTTCCAGCCAGGGGTGGGCACCTTCAAAGGGGCTAAAGTTAGACTCTACATCACACAGAATGCCAGACTGGTCCATCACAAGGCTAGAGCTGTGCCTTATGTGATGAGGGAAAAGATTGAAAATGAACTGGACCGGCTTCTGCGGGAAGGCATAATTTCTCCTGTGGAATTCAGCGACTGGGCAAGCCCCATCGACCCCGTCATGAAGCCTGATGGATCCGTGCGAATCTATGGGGATTACAAGTCTGCTATAAACAGAGTCTCCCTACAGGACCAATACCCGCTGCCCAGAGCGGAGGACCT
Source organism: Pristiophorus japonicus (assembly GCF_044704955.1). NCBI lineage: Eukaryota > Metazoa > Chordata > Chondrichthyes > Pristiophoridae > Pristiophorus > Pristiophorus japonicus. The sequence goes on from NC_091992.1 coordinate 61,903,334, forward strand.
ATTTGCCACGTTGGCTGGAGGAAAACTTTTCTCGAAACTTGACCTCACATCTGCGTATATGACGCAAGAACTGACCGAAGAGTCTAAGCTACTCACCACCATCAACACACATCGAGGCCTTTTTGTGTACAATCGATGCCCATTCGGCATCAGGTCGGCAGCTGCTATATTCCAGCGCAACATGGAGAGTCTGCTCAAGTCCATCCCGGGGACAGTTGTGTTTCAAGATGACCTACTCATCACGGGCAGGGACACCGACTCTCATCTCCGCAATCTTGAGGAAGTACTAAGTTGATTGGATCGGGTAGGCCTAAAAGTTAAGAAATTCAAGCGTCTGTTTCTCGCGCCTGAGGTTGAATTTTTGGGCAGAGGGATTGCTGCTGATGGAATCCGCCCAACCGAATCCAAAACCGAAGCGATTCACCTGGCACCCAGGCCCCGGAATGTCTCGGAACTGCGCGCCTTTCTCGGGCTACTCAATTACTTTGGGAACTTTATGCAGAACTTGAGCACATTGCTGGAGCCTCTCCACGTGCTACTCAGGAAGGGGTGCAATTGGTTTTGGGGGTAAGCCCAAGAACGCGCCTTCAATAAGGCATGCAATCTTCTATGTTCCAAGAGTGTTTTAGCCTTTTTTGACCCAAGTAAAAAGTTAGTCCTTACGTGTGACATGTCAGCATACGGGGTCAGGTGCGTTTTACAGCAGGTCAAAGATGCGGCCCATTGCTTATGCCTCCAGGTCACTTTCGCAGGTGGAGCGTGGGTACGGCATGGTTGAGAAGGAGGCGCTCGCGTGCGTGTATGGTGTCAAAAAGATGACCAATACCTTTTCGGGACCAAGTTTGCATTAGAAACCGACCACAAACCCCTCACGTCCCTGCTATCCGAGTGCAAGACAATCAATGCCAACGCCTTGGCGCACATTCAGTGGTGGGCACTCATGCTGGCAGCTTACGACTACACGATAAGGCACAGACCAGGCACAGACAACTGTGCCGACGCGCTTAGCAGGCTACCCCTGGCAACCACAGAAGGGTCCGACGAACAGGACTGTGAGATGGTCATGGCAATCAATGCCTTTGAATCCACAGGTTCGCCCATGACGGCTCGCCAAATCAGAGCCTGGATGACCAGCGACCCCACGTTATCTCTAGTTAAAAGATACGTTTTAACCGGTGACTGGGCAGAGGCTCGCGATGCCTGCCCCGAGGAGGTCAAACCCTTCCATAGGCGCATGCATGAACTCTCACTACAGGCAGACTGCCTGATGTGGGGCAGCCAAGTAGTTATGCCCTTATGAGGCAGGGAGGCGTTAGTCCGGGAGCTCCATTGCAAGCACCCGGGGATCGTCCTTATGAAGGCCATAGCCAGATCCCATGTCTGGTGGCCTGGCATTGATGCAGACTTGGAGCTCTGTGTCCGTCGGTGCACCATTTGTGCCCAACTCAGTAATGCCCCCAGGGAGGGCCCCCTAAGCCCCGGGCCCTGGCCCACCAAACCGTGGTCGCGGGTGCATGTAGACTATGCGGGCCCATTCATGGGCAAAATGTTCCTCGTAGTCGTTGATGCATTTTCAAAATGGATCGAGTGCACCATTTTAAACTCGAGAACCACCTCCACCACTGTGGAGAGCCTTAGAACCATGTTTGCAACGCACGGCATTCCTGACATATTGGTCAGTGATAATGGCCCGTGCTTCACCAGCGCGCAGAATTTCACAATTTTATAGTTGACCACTGTATAAAACACGTTAAGACGGCACCTTTCAAGCCGGCCTTCAATGGCCAGGCGGAGCGAGCAGTGCAGATCATTAAACAAGGCATGCTCAGAATCCAAGGTCCCACGCTGCAGAGCCGCCTGTCGCGACTGCTGCTGGCATACAGATCTCGTCTGCATTCGATGACTGGGGTTCCCCCCGCGCAACTATTGATGAAACAAACCTGAAAGACTAGGCTCTCGTTAATCCTCCCAGACATGCATGAAATTGTTGAGGCTAAGCGTCAAAAGCTAACTGAGTACCATGACCGAAATTCGAGGGGAAGGTGGAATGAAATAGGGGACAAAGTGTTTGTGCTAAACTATGGCCGGGGTCCCAAATGGCTTGCAGGGACAGTAACAGACAAAGAGGGAAACAGGCTACTGGTTGTACAAATGACAATGGCCAAACCTCCGGAGGCATGTAGACCAAGTAAAAAGTAGATTCACTGATAACACTGAAGAACCAGAGGCAGACCACAATGTGGAACTCACACCACACCTGGTGGACAGACAGGTGGAACAACCTGAGAAAAGGGCAGTCTCAACAGACAGCCCAGGCAAGATACCAGCAATCACACCAAATGAAAAACAGGCACCAAGGCAAACAACTGAACCACAACTAAGATGCTCCACGCGAGAGCGCAGACCACCTGAGAGACTGAATCTATAAAGGCAATAAGACCTTACTGTACATAACTATATCTTACCATGCTATACCTGACTGTAACTGGATATGACCTGTAGCAATAAGCATACCTTACCACCAGGGGTGCACTTGCAGGAGACACTCCATACCTGTCCCACTGAGGTATATAAAGGTGAGAATGTGTAAAAGGGTTACTAAAGTGGTAGATGGCTAGAGAAGGTGGCAAAAGGATGGAGATAGGGAATCATGGGAAAATAGCTAAAGAAATGGTCAAGATACAGACAACTGCAGAATCAACATTAAAAAAAGGGGTTACCAAGAGTTGAAGTTGAGGTTAGACACGGGTCATGAGAAAGCCCAAGGCAACACAAAGAAAGAAAGCAATTCTAGATAGGAAGGGAAAAGTAATAGCTTCTACTGATAAGGAGGAAGAGAAACTAACTGGGTTCTTTACTGATAAGGGAAGACAGTGTAGCAAAGCTATAACTAACCTACCTGACACCAGCCTTAATTAGGAGACTTTCTTGCCTGCCATTGGACGTACTCGGGGGGAGGCAGAAAGGGATTGGATAGACCAAGTGCTAATCAAATGTGTTCTGTTTTGAAAATGTATATCTACTGTGCTTTTCGCGCTGAAAAGGGCTTGTCCAGGGGAAGGTAAACAGGCTCTGATTGAGAGTGTCCCTTTGTCTTGACAAGTCCCGGCCGGAGAATCTTCAATAAAGGTCCTTTACAGAAAAGGCAAGGTGTTCGCGTCAGTGTATTCGCTGAAACAGATTGAGGGAAAAAGAATCCGTATTAACAAAGGGAAGTGTAGCACTGGAGAGCTGGAATTAAAGGTGCAGGTCCTGAGTGACCTTGACTTCAGCGTGTGTCTCGTGTGAGTCAGTACATTAGAACCAGGACTTAACAGTTAAGAAGGCATACAGAAAGCTTGCCTTTATTGGACGAGGCTTAGAATACAAAAGCAGGGAGGTTATGCTTAAATTGTATAATACGCTGGTTAGGCCACAGCTGGAATAGTGCATGCAATTCTCGTCGCCATATTATAGGAAGGACGTGATTGCACTGGAGAGGGTGTAGAGCAAATGTGTGAGGATGCTGCCTGGAATGGAGAATCTTAGCTATGGGGACTGATTGGATAGGCTGGGTTTGGTCTCATTGGAACAGAGGAGGCTGAGGAGAGACCTCATTGAGGTGTACAAAATATTGAGGGGCCTGGATATAGTGGATAGCAAGGGCCTATTTCCATTGGTGGAGGGGTCAATTACGAGGGGACACAGTTTTAAAGTGGTTGGTGGAAGATTCAAAGGGGATTTGAGGGGAAGGTTCTTCATGCAGAGGGTTGTGTGGATCTGGAACTCGCTCCCTGGAAGAGTGGTGGATGCAGAAATCCTGACCACTTTTAAAAGATGGTTGGATGGGCACTTAAAGTGCCGTAACCTGCAGGGTTATGGACCGAGAGCTGGTAAGTGGGATTAGACTGGATAACCTCATGTTGGCTGGCGCAGACATGATGGTAAGTACTTCAGGGAATCTAATACGGCTAGAGTGATCTCCTGGACTAGTTTCGATTGCCTGGATGGGTTGGAGAGGAATTTTCCCAGATTTTTCCCCTAATTGGCCTGGGTTGTTATCTGTTTTTTTGCCTCTCCCAGGAGATCGCATGGCTCCGGTTGAGTGTAGAATATTGCAATGCATATTTCTATGTTTCTATTTTATTTTCTGAATGCTTCAGCCAAATCAGTCGTCACTTTCGCACACATGGCAAACGACAAACGACAGGAAAAAGCTGATCAACGGATTGATAAAAACCTGTGAGCCCCAAAGAGCTCTCAACTCAAAAAGCAAGGTACAACTTCCGCTCACCCTCCCCTCGTTTCCCAACCACTATAGCCCCGAACCCTTGCCCACATCTCCCTCACTCCTGGGGCCCAACTGCTGCTTGCTTGATCAGGAGCTGAGGGGCCGAGCTGAGGCTCCAATGCAATGCTTTTGGTTCGAACAATTTGACGGTGTGTCAAACACTCCCCCCGCACGGTGCACCATGATCCCACCCCCACCCTATGTCAGAGAGCCCAGAGAGAGCTCCCACCTCAGGAGACAGGCTCTCATTCCCCTGTAGGGCAGTAAGACATTTCCTATCCTCATATTTGGCCCTCAAGGGCCTTGAGTACCTCCATCGGAGAGGGAGATGGTATTCCGATTATCCACTGGTAAAGCAGGGCAGGCACCTCTGTACAGGCTGAGGTTGACCTCCCTGAATATTAACACCCTGGGCCCAGGATTTAGGCACCATCGGAGGACAGAGTGAAGCAGGGAACCCAGCCATTTTAGACCAGACAACAGCCTACATTTATATAGCGCCTTTAACACAGTAAACATCCAAAATCACTTCACATGAGTGTTATCAGACCAAATTTGATAGCCAGCCACATAAAGAATTATTAGGACAGAGGACCAAAAGCTTAGTCAAAAAGGTAGATTTTAAAGAGCGTCTTAAAGGAGATGGACTTGCAGTTATATAGCGCCTTTCACGACCACAGGATGTCCCAAAGCACGTTACAGCCAATTAAGTACTTTTGGAGTGTAGTCACTGTTGTAATGTGGGAAACGCAGCAGCCAATTTGCGCACAGCAAGCTCCCACAAACAGCAATGTGATAATGATCAGATATTCTGTTTTTAGCCATGACACTGGGAATAACTCTCTTGCTCTTCTTCAAAATAGGATCTTTTATGCCCACCTAAGTGAGCAGACGGGGCCTCGGTTTAACGTCATATCCGATAGACGGTGTCACCCTCAGGAACGAAGGCACTGGGGTGCTGGATGAAGGGGAACACTTAAAGCGAATGAGTGAAAACAAGCGTGGGAGTGCTGACGTGGAAGACCCCAAGCCAGGGTGTCCTGACTCAGAAACCTTCTTCCCTTCAGTGGTGGAGTTATGAGACACAGGCCATTGTCTGCCTACCTTCCCATGAAAGCACTTCCTGCTCTCGGAGAGCGTCTCTGGTGCCATGAATGCTGGGGTTCCAGCCGTGCTGGACAGCAAGGCATCGCTGCCTTCAAACTGGTTGCTGACTCCAAAGTCGGCGATCTTAATGTGCCCGTCGTCTCCCAGGAGCAGGTTTGAAGGTTTGACATCTCGGTGGATGATCTTCTGGTAGTGTACTGCGGGAATTGGAAAGATAAAGCAAAGTTATTTTGGTAACCCAGCTATACCAGAATATAGAACAATTTGAGGCCTATTTCCAGCTACGTACTCTTGCCGCTCCTTCGTTCTGACCTCGTGGCGAGGTCGGGACGAAGGAACGGCGAGAGTTCGTAGAGGGATGTGATCGGGGCCCAGGAGAGGCGAGAGTTTGGGGCCCAGAAGAGTCGAAGGCCCGGGGCAGCACGGGCCAGCCCACACTGCGATATGTGTGCGCACTAGGTCCGTGCAGCAGAGCAGGTCTCCAGTCGTCCTGGTTAACCCTTGCCACTGGACCAAGACCTAGCTCTGTCAAGCCCGTGTGGTGGCTGGTGTGCAACGGCCTCCACATGTTCAAATAATCCATGCACAGGCATCTTCCACCTTTCAACATGTAGTTCGGGATCCGGAATATCATTGAATCACCTGTGAACCCATCCGCTTTCGACGTGGAAGCAAGTCATCCTCGTTTCGAGGCACTGCCTATGATGATGATGATTTCCAGCTACAGCTCCCACCAGGTGGGTGGGTGGCAGCAGAGCAATGGCTTCAGAGAGAGGCCTGAACCATGTTCTCCCTCAGGCCCCCGTTGAATTTGTAGGGCAGCCTACGAGTGGTCACTGAGCGGGGGAGGGGGGCATATCCCTGACTCCTCCTGACCCCACAAGAACATAACATAAGAATTAGGAGCAGGAGTAGGCCATTCGGCCCCTCGAGCCTGCTCCACCACTCGATGAGATCATGGCTGATCTTCTACTTCCACTCCACTTTCCTGCACTATCCCCATATCCCGTGATTCCCTTAATATCCAAAAATCTATCGATCTCTGTCTTGAATATACTCAAAGACTGAGCCTCCACAGCCCTCTGGGGTAGAGAATTTCAGAGATTCACCACCCTCTGAGTGAAGAGGTTTCTCCTCATCTCAGTCCTAAATGGCCGACCCCTTATTCTAAGACTGTGACCCCTGGTTCTAGACTCCCCAGCCAGGGGAAACATCTTCCCTGCATCTACCAAGAAAGAGCTGTCACTGAGGTCTTTTCCCATCTTGCTGCAGGACCCCTGGTTTGGCCTCTCTACGCCCGGCACCACTGAGCGGGGTATGTGAGACTCACGCTCCGACCACTGGGGATCTGACATCCAGCCTCGGATCCTGATCTCAATATTCAATGAAGGTCCCCGCCCAATTTGAGGATTGTTGAACAATCGAGTTGGATGGACCGCACGGGACCCCTGGGCGGTGGGTGTTATAAAAAAACGCAATCTGTCTACTGCCCTGTGGGGAAAAAAATCATCTTATTGTGTCTTTGTAGTAAGTTAGGCATTTCAGATAGAAAAGGAGGACATTCGGCCCATTGTCTCTGTGCCAATCCTGCAGCAGGGTAGAAATCTGCCTCTGTTTCAGAAATGAGAAGAGTCAATGGGGCGGATTTTCCAGTGATGCGTGCTCCGTTTCTCACCCCGGAGCGGCAGCAATGGCGACCGTGAGGCCACCTGGGTGGGCGGTCAGCCTCCAGCGCCCCGCGGAGGTTTCCGGCACTGGGTTAGTGGCGGGGTGCAGCAGCACCGGCCGGAAGAGCAGTTGCGACATCGGCACGATTTTTGCCTCCTGCCCTGTAGCGCGCCCCGCTGGGAGCGCCTGGGAAAGCGGGCAGGAACCGATAGCGCCGGCGGAGAGATAAGCAATGGACTCCGAAGGTAAGTGCGATTGCTTTTGCTTTTAATTTTTTTTTCCGATTTAGAAACATAGAAAATAGGTGCAGGAGTAGGCCATTTGACCCTTCGAGCCTGCACCATCATTCAATATGATCATGGCTGATCATCCAACTTCAGTATCCCAGTCTTGCTTTCTCTCCATACCCCTTGATCCCTTTAGCCGTAAGGGCCACATCTAACTCCCTTTTGAATATATCTAATGAACTGGCCTCAACAACTCTCTGCGGTAGGGAATTCCACAGGTTAACAACTCTCTGAGTGAAGAAGTTTCTCCTCATCTCAGTCCTAAATGGCCTACCCCTTATCCTTAGACTGTGTCCCCTGGTTCTGGACTTCCCCAACATCGGGAACAATCTACCCGCATCTAACCTGTCCAGTTCCATCAGAATCTTATATGTTTCTATGAGATCCCCTCTCACCCTTCTAAACTCCAGTGAATACAGGCCCAGTCGATCCAGTCTCTCCTCATCTGTCAGTCCTGCCATCCCGGGAATCAGTTTATGATGTGGTGGGGTGGGCAATGCTTGGGGAATGTTTTTGTGGGGTTTTTTCAAGTTTTTTTCCCTTCCCAGGCGTCTCTCGGAGTGCTCCCGGCCCGGCTCTGTAGCCTCCCTTAGCGCTGCGCCCCACACTCAGGGCCCAGCTGCTCAAACCCACCCACTGAGGCGCAAACTGTTCCCGGGCACAAACCTTACCGCCCCAAAATCAGCAAAGCCCAATGTCTCTTTGTTCATAAATACGGTTGAGAAAGTGCTTGCACCAGAACAATCCTGTGTTCCGACTGATTGACAATCGAGTATACTGAATCGTGATTGACAATCAAGTTTATGAATTGTGATTGAAAGCATCGCTATGTGAAAGGTGAATCTTTGTGATTGAGATAAACGATTGCTGACCTTCAATTGCATTGTACCCGACATCATTGGCCGCCCCGACCTGTGTGAGAACACCACCGCAGGTCAGGGCTATAAATAGAGCTGGAGCGCCGGGCCCCTGGAACATCGTGGCGGAGGTGCGACGATTGAGGGTACAGGGCCCAGAAGAGCCGAGGGCCCAGGGGCAGCAGAGAGCGGCCCACACTGTGATATATGTGCGCACTAGATCCGTGCAGCAGAGCAGGTCTCCAGTTGTCCTGGTTAATCCTTGCCACTGGACCAAGACCTAGCTCTGTCAAGCCCGTGTGGTGGCTGGTGTGCAACGGCCACCCCACGTTAAAAAAATCCACGCACAGGCATCTTCCATCCCTTCAACTGGAGTTCAGGACTGGAACATCGGGTCCTTCATTGAAACATCTGTGAACTCTTGTGGAAGCAAGTCATCCTCGTTCGAGGGACCGCCTATGATGACCCGATATAAAACGATGGCACTGTAATGTCTGTAAGCTTGTAATGTTTGTAGCTCCACACTGTGAATGTGGACGTATTGTGTACTGCAAGTGCAGGGTTAATAATAAACAGAACCAGGCAGATTTCCGGAGACTTCTGAGAGAGCTGCCTGCCATGTTAGGAAGCTGTGTGTGCTGTGCTCTGTGAAGATATCGCATTTGGCGATGGAGATGGGATTTTTCGGATGATTTGAAGCTTAAATTTTGTTGGTGAAGGATTCAGCCAGCCGACAGAGAGACTTTGGAAGTTTCTGTCTTTGGAAAAAAAGCTACAAAAATCCGAGGTAAAATACAGCACACGGTGAGAACAGCTAGAGATTAAAATGGCAGGTGTAATCGGATATTTGGGGGAATATAGACATGACCGGGAACGTTTTAAAGCGTATGTGGATCGGCTAGAAATGTATTTCACTGCAAATAACATAATCGAAGGTCCAGACACTGCAATCCAGAACCGGGCTGTGTTGGAACGTAAGAAAGCGATCTTCTTATCGGAGGCAGGTCCGGCATTATATGAAACCCTTGTAAATCTGCTGGTGCCTGACCAGCCAAAGGACACAATGCTTAAAGAGATTTTAACGAAGCTGGAGCAGCACTATAACCCCAAACCGTTAGAAATTGCTGAAAGCTAACGTTTCGGGATTCGGAATCAAAAGGCTGATGAGAGTATCAGTGATTACATCGTAGCATTAAAAAAGCTATCGATGCACTGTAATTTTGATAACTTTCAAAACCACGCATTACAGGATCGTTTTGTCTGTGGGGTGAAAAATGATGCGATCGGAAGGAAATTATTGACGACGGATGGCTTGACTTTTGAGATTGCTTGTTTGACAGCGAGGTCAATGGGCATGGCCGAACAATATTCCCGAGAATTAAATAATGATTACGGTCGTTAGTCAACCGAGGTAAATCACCTGCAGGTTCAAAGTAAAAGACGATGGGGGCCCAAAGTCTCAGAAACTGGAAATTCTAACAGAGCGTCGAAGTTGTGCAATAGGTGTCTGGGACAACACATTGCTCAAAGTTGTCCATACATGAGGGCAGAGTGTTTCTTCTGCAGGAAGACTGGGCATCTTGCGAAGGCATGCCGACTGAAGGGTAAACCAGTTTATAAAGCTATGAGCCCATCGTTCAAAGCTATGAGTAGAAATCCCAAGAGACTACATAGCATGGCTGAACAACAACAGGACGAGGAGATGTTAAAGTTACACATCATCAGGAAACATAGAAAATAGGTGCAGGAGTAGGCCATTCGGCCCTTCGAGCCTGCACCGCCATTCAATAAGATCATGGCTGATCATTCCTTCAGGACCCCTTTCCTGCTTTTCTCTCCATATCCCTTGATCCCCTTCACCGTAAGGGCCATATCTAACTCCCTCTTGAATATATCCAATGAACTGGCATAAACAGCACTCTGCGGCAGGGAATTCCACAGGTAAACAACTCTCTGAGTGAAGAAGTTTCTCCTCATCTCAGTCCTAAATGGCTGACCCCTTATCCTAAGACGATGTCCCTGGTTCTGGACTTCCCCAACATCGAGAACATTCTTCCCGCATCTAACCTGCCCAGTCCCGTCAGAATCTTATATGTTTCTATGAGATCCCCTCACATCCTTCTAAACGCCAGTGAATAAAGGCCCAGTTGATCCAGTCTCTCCTCATATGACAGCCCAGCCATCCCTGGAATCAGTCTGGTGAACCTTCGCTGCACTCCCTCAATAGCAAGAACGTCCTTCCTGAGACTAGGAGACCAAAACTGAACACAATATTCCAGATGGGGCCTCACTAAGGCCCTGTACAACTGCAGTAAGACCTCCCTGCTCCTATATTCAAACCCCCGAGCTATGAAGGCCAACATACCACTTGACTCCTTTACCGCCTGCTCTACCTGCATGCCCACTTTCAGTGACTTATGAACCATAACACCCAGGTCTCGTTGCACCTCCCCTTTTTCTAGTCTGCCGCCATTTAGATAATATTCTGCCTTCGTGTTTTTGCTCCCAAAATGGATAACCTCACATTTATCCACATTATACTGCATCTGCCATGTATTTGCCCACTCACCTAATCTGTCCAAATCACCCTGCAGCCTCTTAGCGTCCTCCTCACAGCTCACACCGCCACCCAGTTTAGTGTCATCCACAAACTTGGAGCTATTATACTCTATTCCTTCATCCAAATCGTTAATGTATATTGTAAAGAACTGGGGTCCCAGCACTGAGCCCTGCGGCACTCCACTAGTCACTGCCTGCCATTCTGAAAAGGACCTGTTTATCCTGACTCTCTGCTTCCTGTCTGCCAACCAGTTCTCTATCCACGCCAGTACATTACCCCCAATATCATGCGCTTTTATTTTGTACACCAATTTCTTGTGTGGGACCTTGTCAAAAGTCTTTTGAAAGTCCAAATACACCACATTCACTGGTTCTCCCTTGTCCACTCTGCTAGTTACATCCTCAAAAAATTCCAGAAGATTCTTCAAGCATGATTTCCCTTTCATGAATCCATGCTGACTCGGTCCGATCCTGTCACTGCTTTCCAAATGGACTGCTATTTCATCCTTCATGATCGATTCCAACATTTTCCCCACTATTGATGTCAGGCTAACCGATCTATAATTACCCGTTTTCTCTCTCCCTCCTTTTTTTAAAAGTGTCGTTACATTAGCTACCCTCCAGTCCATAGGAACTGATCCAGAATCGATAGATTGTTGGAAAATGATCACCGGTGCATCCACTATTTCTAGGGCCACTTCCTTAAGTACTCTGGGATGCAGACTATCAGGACCCGGGGATTTATCGGCCTTTAATCCCATCAATTTCCCTAACACAATTTCCCGCCTAATAAGGATATCTTTCAGTTCCTCATTCTCACTAGACCCACTGTCCCCTAGTACATTCGGAAGGTTATTTGTATCTTCCTTTGTGAAGACAGAACCGAAGTATTGGTTCAATTGGTCTGCCATTTCTTTGTTCCCCATTATAAATTCACCTGAATCTGACTGCAAGGGACCTACGTTTGTCTTTACTTATCTTTTTCTGTTCACATATTTATAGAAGCTTTTGTAGTCAGTTTTTATGTTCCCTGCAAGCTTCCTCTCGTACTCTCTTTTCCCCTTCTTAATTAAACCCTTAGTCCTCCTCTGTTGAATTCTAAATTTCTCCCAGTCCTCAGGTTTGTTGCTTTTTCTAGCCAATTTATATGTCTCTTCCTTGGTTTTAACACGATCCTTAATTTCTCTTGTTAGCCACGGTTGAGCCACCTTCCCTGTTTTATTTTTACTCCAGACAGGGATGTACAATTGCTGAAGTTCATCCATGTGATCTTTAAATGTTTGCCATTGCTTATCCACCGTCAACCCTTTAAGTATCCTCTGCCAGTCTATTCTAGCCAATTCACACCTCATACCGTCGAAGTTACCTTTCCTTAAGTTCAGGACCCTAGTTTCCGAATTAACTTTGTCACCCTCCATCTTAATAAGGAATTCTACCATATTATGGTCACTTTTCCTCAAAGGGCCTCGCACAACAAGATTGCTAATTAGTTCCTTCTCATTACACATCACCCACTCTGGGATGGTCAGCTCCCTGGTTGATTCCTCGACATATTGGTCAAGAAAACCATCCCTAATACAATCCAGGAAATCCTCCTCCACCGCATTGCTACCAGTTTGGTTAGCCCAATCTATATGTAGATTAAAGTCGCCCATGATTACTGCTGTACCTTTATTGCACACATCCCTTATTTCTTGTTTGATGCTGTCCCCAACCTCACTACTACTACTTGGTGGTCTGTACACAACTCCCACTAGCGTTTTCCTCCCTTTGGTATTCCGCAGCTCCACCCATACCGATTCCACATCATCCAGGCTAATGTCCTTCCTTACTATTGCATTGATTTCCTCTTTAACCAGCAATGCCACCCCGCCTCCTTTTCCTTTCTGTCTATCCTTCCTAAATGCTGAACACCCTTGGATGTTGAGTTCCCAGCCTTGGTCACCCTGGAGCCATGTCTCCGTAATGTTCGAGGTTAATGGACAGCAATTCGAAAAGCATCAAAATCCACATAGATGTTGTGGGATTCAAGATACCAATGGAAATTGACACGGGTGCATCCGTGAATGTAGTACCAGAGTCACTATATCGCGACAAATTGCGTAATTTCCAACTGGAGAAATCCAAGCTCGAGCTGCGAGGCTACTCGGGAAAGAAAATTCCTGTGGTAGGTCGTATCACTGTACCGGTGAAATATAAAGATCAATTTCAGAATTTGCCTCTAATAGAAGTGAAGGGTATTGAGCGACATGGAACCAAGGTGGGCACATGGAGTTAGGATCCCGATCAGCCATGATCGAGTTGGATGTTAGAAAAAGCACAATGGGCCATATGGCCTATTCTTGCACCTATTCTGTTCCGATGGCCACCTCCTGGTCCTATGTTCCCAGAGGAACACCGACTCATACTTGCCCCGGGGTTCAAGGCTTGCCCGCTGCTCAGAAGGCAGCAGTACCCTGATTGGCTGATGTAAAGACCAGATTCGGGCATTGCATGGAAAGTATTCTCTGATGGCAGGCACTCTTGGACCTTAGCTTCTGCCCTCTTGAACATCCCTGATTTTAATCGTTCAACCATGGGTGGCTGTGCCTTCTGTTGCCTGGGCCCCAAGCTCTGGAATTCCCTCCCTAAACCCCTCTGCCTCTCTTTCCTCCTTCAAGACGCTCCTTAAAACCTACCTCTTTGACCAAGCTTTTGGTCACCTGCGCTAACTTCTACTTATGCGGCTCGGTGTCAAATTTTTATCATAATACTGCTGTGAAGCGCCTTGGGACGTTTCACTACATTAAGGGCGCTATATAAATACAAGTTGTTGTTGTACAGGCGGAGCACTGCCCGATGTGCGTCACTGGCCTGTTCCCGGCCACTGAGGAAGGGATGGTGACTGTTGACCCGGTCACCATCGGGCAGGCAGCTATTCAGTGCTGTTGATGGGTCAAGCTATAAAACCTGCCCCGGGGGGTGGCTGGGTGGATTACAGCAGTAACAGCTCAGCATATTATGAAGCTGCTTCAACCTGAAGTGGTTCTGTCCGAGAAAAGGGGCATAAGAAGAAGAGACCCGGACGCAATATTGAAAGAGTTGAATAAGACTCTGGAAGAGAGAGAACACAGCAGAATTTGGTGTCAACCAATGGCTCAGTGGGCTGCACTTCCACCTCTGAGTCAGAAGGTTGTGGGTTCAAGTCCCACTCCAGAGATTTGTGCCCATAATCCAGAGATCAGTGCAGTGCTGAAGGAGTGTTGCACTGTTGGAGGTGCCGTCTCTCAGATGAGACGTTAAACCTGCTCTCTCAGGTGGACTTAAAAGATCCCTTGACACTATTTCGAGAAAGAACAGGGGAGTTATCCTGGTATCCTGGCCAATATTTATCCCTCAATCAACATAACAAAAACAGATTATTTGCTGTTTGTGGGACCTTGTTATGCATAAACTGGCTGCTACATTTCCTACATTACAACGGTGTCTCCATTGGCTGTGAAACACTTTGGGACGTTGTAAAAAGTGCTACAGAGAACCCCTACACCAAAAAATATTACACATTGAAATAAAAACAAAAACTGCTGGAACTACTCAGCAAGTCAGGCAGCATCTGTGGAGAGAGAAACAGAGTTAACGTTTCAGACCAACTTTTTTCCTTTCTCCACAGACACTGCCTGACTTGATGAGTATTTCCAGCATTTTCTGTTTTTATTTCTGAATTGGTGCACAATATGTTGCTTTTTGTACAACAGCACATTGATAATGGTTTAAAATATACCAGTAGTTTTCAGTGCTGAGTCTGGTGACTTACAGCAGGGAGTGAGGAGCTCCCTCAGTGATTGGTGAGCACATCACTGGTGGTCAGACAGGAACAAGCAGTCACTGGAATGTGAGACGGGATGGCCCTCAATGGCCCTACTTGCATTCTCCAGCATTACTGGATTTTTTTATAGACCCATTTTACACATTCGACAGCTCACACTGAAGGTTTCATCACCAAAGCTTCTGAAGATGGAAAACAACAAGACAAACAGCTGATTGCAGCGTGCAGTGCAGAACATCACAGAGAGCGAGTGGGGACAAAGCCTTCATAAGATAAACGGGCCTGGATATCACCAGGCCGGAGCCATTAGAGGGAGCAATGTGCGGCGGCCTGGCCCAGAAATCGGCACGGTCCTGAACTGCAAGATCATCAGTAGGCCGGGGCCATTAGAGGGAGCAGCGTGCAGTGGCATACCACTGCAGGGAGCAGTGTGTGCTGCTGCAGGAGGGCGACGGCTGACTGCAGTGCGGGCAGATACAGCAGGAGCGGCGAGGTCGGGGCGAAGGAGCGGCAAGAGATTGTAGAGGGACGTGATAGGGTCCCAGGAGAGGCGTGAGTTCGGGGCCCAGAAGAGGCGAGGGCCCAGGGGCAGCATGGGCCAGCCCACACTGCGATATGTGTGTGCACTAGGTCCGTGCAGCAGAGCAGGTCTCCAGTCGATCTGGTTAACCCTTGCCACTGGACCAAGACCTAGCTCTGTCAAGTCCGTGTGGTGCCTGGTGTGCAACGGCCACCCCACGTTAATAAAATCCACGCACAGGCATCTTCCACCCTTCAGGATGTAGTTCGGGATCCGGAATATTAGGTCCTTCATTGAAACACCTGTGAACTCATCCTTTTTCAGCTTGGAAGCAAGTCATCCTCGATACGAGGAACTGCCTATGATGATGATGATGATGATGAAGATAAACGGACCTAAATATCAGGCTGCAGGACCGTGAGATTGGTGCAGCACCCACTTTGGGAGGGTACGACGAGCTATGGGCAGCAGCCCTGTCCTGCCGATTTTAGTCCACGTGTGAGGCAACCGTGGGTAAATCAGGAGTGCCGAGTTTCACGATGTTCTCACTTAGCCATTCCCAGGTGCTGCCATGTCCCCTGGGTTTGGTGAACCGAGACACCGCTGTCCAGTCTGACCAGCGAGTGCGGTGGGCCGATATCACCATGACTTT
The DNA here is from genome assembly GCF_044704955.1 of Pristiophorus japonicus. Classification (NCBI taxonomy): domain Eukaryota; kingdom Metazoa; phylum Chordata; class Chondrichthyes; family Pristiophoridae; genus Pristiophorus; species Pristiophorus japonicus. The sequence goes on from NC_091992.1 coordinate 61,919,059, forward strand.
CCTCTGGGGTTATGCTGATCGCTCGCCATAGCTTCGGCACAAACCACGTTTACGTTGATCTTCCGCTGAAGTTACAGCTCGATGGAACAAACCTCCCCACCCCCGGCCCGAGGAAATTCCCGAGATATAGGGTGCATCACGGGATACACCATCCCAAATTCCCAATAGCCGTTTCTGGGGTCAAACGTCCACACCTGGGATCGCAAATTCATAATTCTCAGGCAGACCCTGGAGTCGAGGATAACTTGCTTCCACACTAACATGAGTTCTAAGGTGGCTGATGAGACCAATGTGGGATCTGTCACAGGTGGGGCAGATGGTGATTGGAGGGACGGGTGAGTGGGGTGCTTGGGTTGTCGTACACTCCTTCCGCTGTCTGTACTTGGCTTCCGCGTGCTCCCGGAGAAGAGACTCGAGGTGTTCGGTGCCTTCTCGGATGCTCCTCCTCCACTTTGAGCGGTCTTGGGCCAGGGATTCCCAAGAGTCAGTGGGGATGTTACATTTTTTCAAGGAGGCTTTGTGAGTGTCTTTGAAGTGTTTTCTCTGCCCACCGGAGGCTCGCTTGCCGTGTTGGAGCTCGGAGTAGAGTGCTTGTTTCGGGAGTCTAGTATCGGGCATGTGGACAATGTGGCCCGTCCATCGGAGCTGATTAAGCGTGGTCAATGGTTTGATGCTGGGGATATTGGCCTGAGAGAGAACACTGACGTTGGTGCATCTATCCTGCCAATGGATTTGCAGGATTTTGCGGAGGCAACATTGGTACTTCTCCAGTGCTTTGCGGTGCCTGCTGTACATTGGATCTTGGAGGGTTGTAGGGCTGGATGAGGTTACAGAGATGGGGAGGGCTGAGGCCATGGGGGACTTTGAACACAAGGAGGAGAATTTTAAATATGAGGTGTTGATGAACCGGGAGCCAATGTAGGTTGGTGAGCACAGGGGTCATAAAATATACCCCTCACATGTCACAGGCTGAAAGGAAGTGACTTACAATGCATCTCATCTAAAGCTGTCACAAGAAATCAGGAGACAGACATCTGGAAACAATGTGAGGGGTCATCGGAGACTGTCAGAATAAAGGTCGGATCATAAAACAGTATCTGTAATGCCCGTGCAGCACACTCTAGGAAAGCACCCATTCCATAGTGAAATAGAACCTCCTGCGGCAGATGTGTGCACAGGTTGCATTTACTCAATGGAGTGAACTCACTCATCCTGATATCATGAGCGGAGGAGTTTGAATGTCATCACCAAGACCACTTACTTCCACCTCCGTAACATCACCCGTCTCCACTCCTGCCTCAGCCCATCTGCTGCTGAAACCCTCATTGATACCTTTGTTACCTCTAGACCTCTACACTCGACTATTTCAATGCCTCCTGGCTGGCCTCCCACCTTGCACCCTTCACTCTTTACCTGTCCACCATTGTTCATTGGTTTATATGTAACCTTCAGGCCTGCTGACCGAGGGCCGTGCGGCTCTTTGTCGGCCGGCGTGGACACGATGGGTCGAAATGGCCTCCTTCTGTTCTGTGTTGCTATAATCTTGATCCCTTCCAAAACAATGCTGCCCATACCTTAACTCGTGTCAAGTTCTGCTGACCGCTGTGCTCACCAGCCTACATTGGCTTCCGGTCCACCAACGCCTCCTCGTGTTCAAATCCCTCCATGGCCTCAGCCCTCCCTATCTCTGTAACCTCTCCAGCCCTGCAACCCTCTCTGCGCTCCTTCAATTCTGGCCTGTTGCACATGCCCGATTTTAATTGCTCCACCATTGGCGGCCATGCCTTCAGTTACCTGGGCCCTAAGCTCTGGAACTCCCTCCCTAAACCTCTTCGCTTCTCTATCTCTCTCCTCCTTTAAGTTGTTCCTTAACACCTACCTCTTTGACCAAGCTTTTGGTCACTTATCCTAATATCTCCTTAATTGGCTCGGTGTCAAATTCTGTCTGAAACCGCTCCTGTGAAGCGCCTTGGGACATTTTAATACGTTAGATGCGCTATATAAATACAAGCTGTTATGGAAGAATGCTCTGACCTCATTGTCCAGATTTGTGTGGTGTTACTAAGCTCAATATGTTTATATTGGAACATGCAACATCTCTAATATATACCAAGTCTACTTTCTACACACACTTGGTCAACTTTTCCGACTTGAAATTCTTATGTCCACATTTATAATGGAAATTGCCTATATAACCTCGTCATGTTGTAATTACATTCTCCTCCCCTGTGGAGGCGCTGCAGCAGTTTCCATTATAAATGGGCAGAGGAGTATAAATTATAATGGAATATAAAAATAAGGGCAGAATGTGTGAGATTAATATTGGGATTGAAGTGCCTTGTTCTAATGATACCAGCTCTCTAACCCTCTGTCACCTGAGGATTACACTCAGTCCTGACTCCGTGTGTATAATGACCCGGGAGATCGCCCGCTCATTTTATGAATATGAAACAAGGGATTCTCCCAATCACAAGGGTAAGTACAGACGCTGGAGGCCATTCAGCCCACTGTTCCCATTTTTCCACAGAACCTACTGGGTATTAAATAGAATGTACTAAACATTAGCCTGTGAATTCAAACCAGCCGTCACTTCTTTTGAACTGTGAAAATTCCAGAAATGCTGAATGACTCAAGGGCAGAAAAAAGTTTTCTCGAAAAACATTTCAAAGTAATAAGTTAAATGACCCAAATCTGTCACCATGGTTTCAAATTGTTTGCTAATTGTTGACAGTAATGGCTAAAGATGACATCAAATGTTTCAGCACAAAACAATCTATTCAAGATGACTGTAGGGATAAAATAGCAACCACATCAGAAGGTACTGCTTGGGAGATTAGTATCAAACGTGGTTACCATGTAATAAGGCAGTTGCTATGGGAACGTGGTGTTTAACACTCACAGTATTCGATACCCATGATGATATCTCTGAAGTAGAAACGTGCCTGTTCCTCCGAGAACAGACGGTCAGTCGGTACCTCCATCACAGCGCTAAATAGTGGAGAAGACACGATGGGAGAATTAGATCAGCAATCACATCAAGCGTTAGAAAATGGCAGAGTTACTAACGATTCCGGACTTACCCTTTACTCAACAGTTCAAACACTGAAAGCACAAGAGAAAGAAAATGAACAGATAAATATATAAATTCCAATAGGAAGATGGCACTAGATTCTGGACTAATAATGGAACCAGCTTAAACTTCTAAACTTTAATTTTTCTTTTATTCTATAAAGTTTAACCTAATCTACTTCTTCAGATGTTTCGATGTTCCTTTAGAAGTTGTTTGGACACTTTTCTTGTCTTGTTTCTGCTTCCTCCTCGCTCCCACCAAATTTGAAAGTGCAATCACATTGCAAACACCCTTGACCGGCTAAACATCAGCTTCATGGCCTTTCGAGTTGTGATCACACAGTGTGATATTTATAACATTAGCATGTTCACAAGTAACAAACTCGAAAACAAGTATCAAACATGGAAACAAGCAATGATCCCATAAACAGGAACCAAACACTTTGGCAAGTAATAAACGCTTTGGGGCGGAAACTGCCCCCTCCATAAGTGCCTCTAAGGGGCAGGAATGCAGCGGAGAGGCCTCATCGGCCCGGGGTGGGGCAAATGGATAGGCCGACCCCACACCAACAGACGACGACCCCCTGTCCGTACCACGCACGTGGTATTGCTCCGCGGGAGCGCCGCCGCCGGTCGGTGCCCCCGACAGCTTTCCCCGGCGGGGAACTGTCTGTGGCTGGGTGGCAGGTCCGCCCTTAAAGGGGAGGTGGCGCTGCCAGTGACAATATTTTATTTGTTATTTTGCCTCTCGGGTGCCAAGCCGCTTGCCCGGCCAAAACCCTCCCTGGTGGACCAGTGGACCTAACTAAAAACTTTGCAGAGTTCGCAGCGGCCCTCCCTTTAACTGAAGGGGAGGGATGTTGTGACACGTCAGCGCGTGACTCGGAGCGACGGCCATTCCGACCCGCCCACACTTCCGGCCCGCTGATGACAACATCCGCCCCGACTGGGAAAAACCTTCCATTCCTGAATTTCCCCATGGATTGCGCCCCATGGATTGCGACGGAGAAAACTTTAAAAACAGTCAGTGCACCCCGTTTGGGGCTGGGCTCAATTTTGGCCCCTCAAACAATTATTGAGCATATTAACAAGTATCGAATGCTGGTTAAACATCGAGCACATTCGACAAGTATTGAACACATAAGCAGAATGAAAACAGAAGCAAACAGCAATCATATTAACATGAGGCATCAGCCGCAGCTCACTTGGAGGCACCCTTGCCTGTGTCAGAAGGTCATTGGTTCAAGTCATACACATGGGTTCATTACTCTCACTGATTAACATGTTCAATATCTGTTCATTACTTGCTAATGTGCTTGTTGGTTGTTTGCCTGTTCATTACTTCATGATGTGACACAGTACGGTTTGGATCCTAATACCTGTACATTACACCGTCTTATCCAACACTCTGAGAATTACCCACCCTAGCTTTCCTCACGGAAACGCCCAATTGGCCACCGTAACGTCAGTGGAAAATTCAGCGCTGTAATCCATGCACCTGTGAGTATGCTCACAGGTTGGGAGAGCTGGTAAGTTGGGAATGGCTTCACAAAACTCAATAAAACCCCAGCCAGTTGGGTTCGGGAGATCCACGATGGGGCAGGTGGGTGTGAGCCTGGTGGATGGACTGGTAATGTGTAGTGTGATTGTTCAACCTTTGCTAATAAACCAACTAGTTCTTAACAGCAATGTGTTGCTATGTATTCTTAAGCAAAAAACCCATGAAGCAAATACGTAACAGTCAGGAACCCCGGATAAATGGGTAACTGTGCCTTCTCCCGATCTTCTGCCAAAGTAACAGAAATGGCTCTCATGGCTGGGACAAAAACCCAGCCTGGAGCAATCAATCAGAGGCAGGCCCTCGCAATCGAGGCAGACTTGTTCCCACTCTAAAAGTGAGTTCGTAGGTGGCTGAACAGTCCAATATGAGAACCACAGTCCCTGTCACAGGTGGGACAGATTTGCCGCACGCTCTTTCCGCTGTCTGCGCTTGTTTTCTGCATGCTCTCGGCGATGAGACTCGAGGTGTTCAGCACCCTCCCGGATGCACTTCGTCCATTTAGGGCGGTCTTTGGCCAGGGACTCCACGTGTCGGTGGGGATGTTGCACTTTATCAGGGAGGCTTTGAGGGTGTCCTTGTAACGTTTCCTCTGCCCACCTTTGGCTCGTTTGCCGTGAAGGAGTTCCGAGTAGAGCATTTGCTTTGGGAGTCTCGTGTCTGGCATGCGGACAATGGAGCAGACCGCACTCTGGCACGTTATTTGATGGTTGGGGGAGTGGAGAATGAAGCCAGGGGGCAGAGGGTGGCCCTGTTTGCCCCTCCAGGTCACCCTCCCTATTGGACCAAGTGGCAGTTCGCCTGGAAAGAGGTGGGCGCAGAGAATTTGAGGGCCGCTGCTGCCGCTGACAGCGCCAGCCCTGTGGGGCACGTTCGCTGTGGGAGTCCTTGCAGCAGACGGCTCCTGACTTGTGCCTTGTAGATGGTAGAAAGGCTTTGGGGCTCAGGAGGTGAGACACTCGCTGCAGAATACCCAGCCTCTGACCTGCTCTTGTAGCCACAGTATCTATGTGGCTGGTCCAGTTAAGTTTCTGGTGAATGGCAACCCCCAGGATGTTGATGGTGGGGGATTCGGTGATGGTAATGCCGTTGAATAGCAAGGGGCGGTGGTTAGACTCTTGCTTGTTGACACGTGTGTGGTGCGAATGTTACCAGCTCAATATCAGCTGAGTGACCAGTTTGTCCAAGGAATAAGGAGATATCACTTTCATAACATGTTTACCAACTCAAGTGACATCATCACCTCAGCAAGTTAGGAAACAATATGAAGGGTTTGCTGGACAACTTGACAGAATCGCTTACATCAGCAATCACGTGCTTTCTAAAACACTGCTTAAAGGCTATATGATCACTCTGGTTTTGTATGGTCATGGGAGTTCTCTTGGCCTCTTTGTTGGGAGTTCCGCCCGTCTTCTGGTGAAATTAATCTCGGGAGATCGAGAGGGAACACAGAGACCGAGGGAACACAGAGACCGAGGGACACACAGAGACCGAGGGAACACAGAGACCGAGGGACACACAGACCGAGGGAGCTTCTGTGGAAGTTGCGCTCTGCTGTTGGTTTGATTTGTTGGGTGTTCCTGGCGATGCCCCCCAGGGCCGGCACCGTGTAGCGAGGAGAGCCTAGCACGATCCAGTCGCCTCACACTTCTCAGGAGGACAAGATGCGGGAAGCAAGTATCAATTTTATCAAACAGATTGAGAAACACTATCAGCTGGAACACAGCATTAATTTGGTACGAGTAAATGTCAATCTAAAGCATTGTCTCCTGTTGAACAGGGTCAGTCACATACCCATGTGCAGATGGTCTTCAGCCGGGTCATCCAGAACCTGAAATATAAATGAGAGGGGGAATTCACATGAAAGAAAGTAAGAAGGAATGTAGAACATACATTTATATAGCATCTTTCACAACCTCGGGACTTCCCAAAGCGTTTTACAGCCAATTAAGTATTTTTGGAGTGTAGTCACTGTTGTACTGTGGGAAACACAGCAGCCAATTTGCACACAGCAAGCTCCCAAAAATAGAAATGTGATAATGACCAGATAATCTGTTTTTTGTTATGTTGATTGAGGGACATTATTGGCCCAGGACACCGGGGATAACTCCCCTGCTCTTCTTCAAAATAGTGCCACGGGATCTTTTACATCCACCTGAGAGAGCAGAGGGGGCCTCGGTTTAACGTCTCATCTGAAGGACGGCACCTCCGACAGTGCATTCAGTGCTAAAGAGTGGATCTAAGATTCTCCGCACAAGCAAATTGCCAAACATGGCACAGAACTAGCAGAGAACCATTAGAAGCAGACACGGAAAACGAGGTTTTATCTGGTTCTTGCCTCTCCCAGGAGATCACATGGCTCCGGTTGGGGTGGAGTGTAGAATGTTTCGGTGTAAGGGGTGCCGCAGTTGTGTGGGGCAGACTGGGTGGGCTGGGTGCTCTTTACCTTTATGCCATTGTTCATTGTTCATAGGTTTATATGTAACCTTCAGGGCTGCTGACCGAGGGCCGTGTGGATCTTTGTCGGCCGGAGCGGACACAATGGGCCGAAATGGCCTCCTTCTGCGCTGTAAATTTCTATGTTTCAATGCTTCTAAAACCCTCTCAGCGAGGGTGAAAAGCTTGAGATCACAGGACAGTTGAATAAGTAAAAGATACATTAGCCATCGGTTGCGCGGCTAGAATCCTCTGATTCAATAGAAACATTAATTCACTTTAAAATCCATCAGTTGAAATTATAATGTGTTGTACTCAAGCTTATCTTTGTTTTTATAACACTTCCTCCAATGATTCCAAAGACGAATATTAGCTCATCAACTGCCTGCTGCAGACCATTCTCGATCAGGCCGAGGCAGCCCGGGGAATTGAGTTCTGCGTACAAGCTGAGCTAAGACAGCAGCCGAGAGCCAGGAGTTATGTCCCGGTGGGCCTGTCTCGTGCTGTCTATCTGTCAGTAGCAAAGCTGACAGGGTCGCAAGGTTGAATGATTAAATAATGCGATTGGTTGGGTGGATAGAAAGCGGCTTCAGACAGAGAGTTACTGACTGGAAACGATTTAAGGGGAGCTGCAGCTGGGGAGGGGGACCTGGGCGATGGCTGAATGAGAAGAGATTTGGCATCACCTCACTCACTCACTCGGGAGGGAGGGGGATAGGAGATCAGCCTGACCTGACTGCGACTCCCCAGATGTTTGGGCACTTGGTGATGTTTGCCAAATGTACTCAACTATTTATCTCACAAAATTAAACAAATGTGTGTATTTGGCCATCTATTGGCACTGTCATGTAAATAAGGATTAACGGGCGAGATTGCGTGGCGCCCCGTCTGGGGAGGGCGTAACAGTCGCAAGACGAGAGTTCCTGAGCAGGCGGGAGGTCTGCCCCGCCACCAACATTCGGGTTACCGCCCCCGAGAGCAAGGGGAGCGCAGAATATCACAGGGGAGCGCAGAATATCACAGGGGAGCGCAGAATATCACAGGGGTGTGTAAAATATCACAGGGGAGCGCAGAATATCGCAGGGGAGCGCAGAATATCGCAGGGGAGCGCAGAATATCACAGGGGTGTGTAAAATATCACAGGGGAGCGCAGAATATCGCAGGGGAGTGCAGAATATCGCAGGGGAGTGCAGAATATCGCAGGGGAGCGCAGAATATCACAGGGGTGTGTAAAATATCACAGGGGAGCGCAGAATATCGCAGGGGAGCGCAGAATATCACAGGGGTGTGTAAAATATCACAGGGGAGCGCAGAATATCGCAGGGGAGCGCAGAATATCACAGGGGTGTGTAAAATATCGCAGGGGAGCGCAGAATATCACAGGGGTGTGTAAAATATCACAGGGGAGCGCAGAATATCGCAGGGGAGTGCAGAATATCGCAGGGGAGCGCAGAATATCACAGGGGTGTGTAAAATATCACAGTGCTGTGTAGAATATCGCAGGGGTGTGTAAAATATCACAGTGGTGTGTAAAATATCGAAGTGGTGTGTAAAATATCACAGTGCTGTGTAAAATATCACAGTGGTGTGTAAAATATCACATTGATGTGTCAAATATCACAGTGCTGTGTAAAATACCACAGTGCTGTGTAAAATATCACAGTGGTGTGTAAAATATCGCAGTGATGTGTAAAATATCACATTGATGTGTGAAATATCGCAGTGGTGTGTAAAATATCACATTGATATGTGAAATATCACAGTGGTGTGTAAAATATCACAGTGCTGTGTAAAATATCGAAGTGGTGTGTAAAATATCACAGTGCTGTGTAAAATATCACAGTGGTGTGTAAAATATCGCAGTGATGTGTAAAATATCACAGTGGTGTGTAAAATATCACAGTGATGTGTAAAATATCGAAGTGGTGTGTAAAATATCACAGTGCTGTGTAAAATATCACAGTGATGTGTAAAATATCGAAGTGGTGTGTAAAATATCAGAGTGGTGTGTAAAATATCACAGTGATGTGTGAAATATCACAGTGCTGTCTAAAATATCACAGTGATGTGTAAAATATCACAGTGATGTGTAAAATATCACAGTGGTGTGTAAAATATCACAGTGCTGTGTAAAATATCACAGTGGTGTGTAAAATATCACAGTGCTGTGTAAAATATCACAGTGATGTGTAAAATATCACAGTGGTGTGTAAAATATCACAGTGATGTGTAAAATATGACAGTGGTGTGTAAAATATCACAGTGGTGTGTAAAATATGACAGTGCTGTGTAAAATATCACAGTGATGTGTAATATAGCACAGTGGTGTGTAAAATTTCACAGTGGTGTGTAAAATATCGCAGTGCTGTGTAAAATATCACAGTGTAGTGTAAAATATCACAGTGCTGTGTAAAATATCACAGTGATGTGTCAAATATCACAGTGATGTGTAAAATATCACAGTGATGTGTAAAATATCGCAGTGGTGTGCAAAATATCACATTGATGTGTAAAATATCGCAATGATGTGTAAAATATCACAGTGATGTGTAAAATATCACAGTGATGTGTAAAATATCGCAATGATGTGCAAAATATCAGAGTGATGTGTAAAATATCGCAATGATGTGTAAAATATCAGAGTGATGTGTAAAATATCAGAGTGATGTGTAAAATATCGCAGTGATGTGTAAAATATCACATTGATGTGTAAAATATCACTGTGGTGTGTAAAATATCGCAGTGGTGTGTAAAATATCGCAGTGGTGTGTAAAATATCAAAGTGGTGTGTACAATATCACAGTGGTGTGTAAAATATCGCAATGATGTGTAAAATATCACAGTGATTTGTAAAATATCACAGTGGTGTGTAAAATATCACAGTGCTGTGTAAAATATCGCAGTGGTGTGTAAAATATCACATGTGTGTGTAAAATATCACAGTGCTGTGAAAAATATCACAGTGCTGTGTAAAATATCGCAGTGGTGTGTAAAATATCACAGTGATGTGTAAAATATCACAGTGCTGTGTAAAATATCACAGTGATGTGTAAAATATCACAGTGCTGTGTAAAATATCACAGTGGTGTGTAAAATATCGCAGTGGTGTGTAAAATATCACAGTGATGTGTAAAATATCACAGTGCTGTGTAAAATATCACAGTGATGTGCAAAATATCACATGTGTGTGTAAAATATCACAGTGCTGTGAAAAATATCACAGTGCTGTGTAAAATATCGCAATGATGTGTAAAATATCACAGTGATGTGTAAAATATCACATGTGTGTGTAAAATATCACAGTGCTGTGAAAAATATCACAGTGCTGTGTAAAATATCGCAGTGGTGTGTAAAATATCACAGTGATGTGTAAAATATCACAGTGCTGTGTAAAATATCACAGTGCTGTGTAAAATATCACAGTGCTGTGTAAAATATCACAGTGATGTGTAAAATATCGCAGTGATGTGTAAAATATCAGTGGTGTCTAAAATATCGCAGTGGTGTGTAAAATATCGCAGTGGTGTGTAAATTAGCACAATGATGTGTAAAATATCACAGTGATGTGTAAAATATCACAGTGATGTGTAAAATATCACAGAGGTGTGTAAAATATCACAGTGATGTGTAAAATATCGCTGTGCTGTGTAAAATATCACAGTGATGTGTAAAATAGCACAGTGATGTGTAAAATATCACAGTGATGTATAAAATATGACAGTGGTGTGTAAAATATGACAGTGATGTGTAAAATATCACAGTGATGTGTAAAATATAACAGTGATGTGTAAAATATCGCAGTGGTGTGCAAAATATCACATTGATGTGTAAAATATCACAGTGGTGTGTAAAATATCGCAATGATGTGTAAAATATCACAGTGATGTGTAAAATATCACAGTGGTGTGTAAAATATCGCAATGATGTGCAAAATATCACAGTGATGTGTAAAATATCGCAGTGATGTGTAAAATATCAGTGGTGTCTAAAATATCGCAGTGGTGTGTAAAATATCGCAGTGGTGTGTAAATTAGCACAATGATGTGTAAAATATCACATTGATGTGTAAAATATCACAGTGATGTGTAAAATATCACAGAGGTGTGTAAAATATCACAGTGATGTGTAAAATATCGCTGTGCTGTGTAAAATATCACAGTGATGTGTAAAATAGCACAGTGATGTGTAAAATATCACAGTGATGTATAAAATATGACAGTGGTGTGTAAAATATGACAGTGATGTGTAAAATATCACAGTGATGTGTAAAATATCACAGTGATGTGTAAAATATCGCAGTGGTGTGCAAAATATCACATTGATGTGTAAAATATCACAGTGGTGTGTAAAATATCGCAATGATGTGTAAAATATCACAGTGATGTGTAAAATATCACAGTGGTGTGTAAAATATCGCAATGATGTGCAAAATATCAGAGTGATGTGTAAAATATCGCAATGATGTGTAAAATATCAGAGTGATGTGTAAAATATCGCAGTGATGTGTAAAATATCACATTGATGTGTAAATTATCACAGTGATGTGTAAAATATCACAGTGATGTGTAAAATATCACAGTGGTGTGTAAAATATCACAGTGATGTGTAAAATATCGCTGTGCTGTGTAAAATATCACAGTGGTGTGTAAAATATCAAAGTGGTGTGTACAATATCACAGTGGTGTGTAAAATATCGCAATGATGTGTAAAATATCACAGTGATTTGTAAAATATCACAGTGGTGTGTAAAATATCGCAATGATGTGTAAAATATCACAGTGATGTGCAAAATATCACATGTGTGTGTAAAATATCACAGAGCTGTGAAAAATATCACAGTGGTGTGTAAAATATCGCAATGATGTGTAAAATATCACAGTGGTGTGTAAAATATCGCACTGATGTGTAAAATATCACAGTGGTGTGTAAAATATTGCAGTGGTGTGTAAAATATCACAGTGGTGTGTAAAATATCACAGTGCTATGTAAAATATCGCAGTCATGTGTAAAATATCACAGTGATGTGTAAAATTTCACAGTGGTGTGTAAAATATCGCAGTAATGTGTAAAATATCACAGTAGTGTGTAAAATATCACAGTGCTGTGTAAAATATCGCAGTGGTGTGTAAAATATCAAAGTGGTGTGTAAAATATCACAGTGGTGTATAACTTATCACAGTGATGTGTAAAATATCACATTGCTGTGTAAAATATCACAGTGGTGTGTAAAATATCACATTGGTGTGTAAAATATCACAGTGGTGTGTAAAATATCACAGTGATGTGTAAAATATCACAGTGCTGTGTAAAATATCGCAGTGGTGTGTAAAATATCACAGTGATGTGTAAAATATCACAGTGGTGTGTAAAATATCACAGTGATGTGTAAAATATCACAGTGCTGTGTAAAATATCACAGTGGTGTGTAAAATATCACAGTGATGTGTAAAATATCGCAGTGATGTGTAAAATATCAGTGGTGTCTAAAATATCGCAGTGGTGTGTAAAATATCGCAGTGGTGTGTAAAATATCACAGTGATGTGTAAAATATCACAGTGATGTGTAAAATATCACAGTGGTGTGTAAAATATCACAGTGATGTGTAAAATATCGCTGTGCTGTGTAAAATATCACAGTGATGTGTAAAATAGCACAGTGATGTGTAAAATATCACAGTGATGTGTAAAATATGACAGTGGTGTGTAAAATATGACAGTGCTGTGTAAAATATCACAGTGATGTGTAATATATCACAGTGGTGTGTAAAATTTCACAGTGGTGTGTAAAATATCGCAGTGCTGTGTAAGATATCACAGTGTTGTGTAAAATATCACAGTGCTGTGTAAAATATCACAGTGATGTGTCAAATATCACAGTGATGTGTAAAATATCACAGTGGTGTGTAAAATATCACAGTGCTGTGTAAAATATCACAGTGATGTGTCAAATATCACAGTGATGTGTAAAATATCACAGTGATGTGTAAAATATCGCGGTGGTGTGCAAAATATCACATTGATGTGTAAAATATCACAGTGGTGTGTAAAATATCGCAATGATGTGTAAAATATCACAGTGATGTGTAAAATATCACAGTGGTGTGTAAAATATCGCAATGATGTGCAAAATATCAGAGTGATGTGTAAAATATCGCAATGATGTGTAAAATATCAGAGTGATGTGTAAAATATCAGAGTGATGTGTAAAATATCGCAGTGATGTGTAAAATATCACATTGATGTGTAAAATATCACAGTGGTGTGTAAAATGTCGCAGTGGTGTGTAAAATATCAAAGTGGTGTGTACAATATCACAGTGGTGTGTAAAATATCGCAATGATGTGTAAAATATCACAGTGATTTGTAAAATATCACAGTGGTGTGTAAAATATCGCAATGATGTGTAAAATATCACAGTGATGTGTAAAATATCACATGTGTGTGTAAAATATCACAGTGCTGTGAAAAATATCACAGTGGTGTGTAAAATATCGCAATGATGTGTAAAATATCACAGTGGTGTGTAAAATATCGCACTGATGTGTAAAATATCACAGTGGTGTGTAAAATATTGCAGTGCTGTGTAAAATATCACAGTGGTGTGTAAAATATCACAATGCTATGTAAAATATCGCAGTGATGTGTAAAATATCACAGTGATGTGTAAAATTTCACAGTGGTGTGTAAAATATCGCAGTAATGTGTAAAATATCACAGTGGTGTGTAAAATATCACAGTGGTGTGTAAAATATCGCAGTGGTGTGTAAAATATCAAAGTGGTGTGTAAAATATCACAGTGGTGTATAACTTATCACAGTGGTGTGTAAAATATCACAGTGATGTGTAAAATATCGCTGTGCTGTGTAAAATATCACAGTGATGTGTAAAATATCGCAATGATGTGTAAAATATCAGAGTGATGTGTAAAATATCGCAATGATGTGTAAAATATCAGAGTGATGTGTAAAATATCGCAGTGATGTGTAAAATATCACATTGATGTGTAAAATATCACAGTGGTGTGTAAAATATCGCAGTAGTGTGTAAAATATCGCAATGATGTGTAAAATATCACAGTGATGTGTAAAATATCACAGTGGTGTGTAAAATATCGCAATGATGTGTAAAATATCACAGTGATGTGTAAAATATCACAGGTGTGTGTAAAATATCACAGTGCTGTGAAAAATATCACAGTGGTGTGTAAAATATCACAGTGGTGTGTAAAATATCGCACTGATGTGTAAAATATCGCAGTGGTGTGTAAAATATTGCAGTGGTGTGTAAAATATCACAGTGGTGCGTAAAATATCACAGTGCGATGTAAAATATCGCAGTGATGTGTAAAATATCACAGTGATGTGTAAAATTTCACAGTGGTGTGTAAAATATCGCAGTAATGTGTAAAATATCACAGTGCTGTGTAAAATATCGCAGTGGTGTGTAAAATATCGCAGTGATGTGTAAAATATCACAGTGGTGTGTAAAATATCACAGTGCTGTGTAAAATATCACAGTGATGTGTAAAATATCAGAGTGATGTGTAAAATATCGCAGTGATGTGTAAAATATCGCAGTGATGTGTAAAATACCAGTGATGTATAAAATATCGCAGTAATGTGTAAAATATCGCAGTGATGTGTAAAATATCAGAGTGATGTGTAAAATATCGCAGTGATGTGTAAAATATCGCAGTGATGTGTAAAATATCACAGTGGTGTATAAAATATCGCAGTGATGTGTAAAATATCGCAGTGATGTGTAAAATATCACAGTGGTGTGTAACATATCACAGTGATGTGTAAAATATCACAGTGCTGTGTAAAATATCACAGTGGTGTGTAAAATATCACAGTGGTGTGTGAAATATCGCAGTGGTGTGTAAAATATCAAAGTGGTGTGTAAATTATCACAGTGGTGTGTAAAATATCGCAGTGATGTGTAAAATATCACAGTGCTGTGTAAAATATCACAGTGCTGTGTAAAATATCACAGTGTTGTGTAAAATATCGCAGTGGTGTGTAAAATATCGCAGTGGTGTGTAAAATATCAAAGTGGTGTGTAAATTATCACAGTGGTGTGTAAAATATCGCAGTGATGTGTAAAATATCACACTGCTGTGTAAAATTTCGCAGTGGTATGTAAAATATCACAGAGATGTGTAAAATATCGCAGTGATATGTAAAATATCACAGTGCTGTGTAAAATATCACAGGGGTGTGTAAAATATCACAGTGAGGTGTAAAATATCACAGTGAGGTGTAAAATATCGCAGTGGTGTGCAAAATATCACATTGATGTGTAAAATATCACAGTGGTGTGTAAAATATCGCAATGATGTGTAAAATATCACAGTGATGTGTAAAATATCACAGTGGTGTGTAAAATATCGCAATGATGTGTAAAATATCAGAGTGATGTGTAAAATATCGCAATGATGTGTAAAATATCACAGTGGTGTGTAAAATATTGCAGTGCTGTGTAAAATATCACAGTGGTGTGTAAAATATCACAATGCTATGTAAAATATCGCAGTGATGTGTAAAATATCACAGTGATGTGTAAAATTTCACAGTGGTGTGTAAAATATCGCAGTAATGTGTAAAATATCACAGTGGTGTGCAAAATATCACAGTGCTGTGTAAAATATCGCAGTGGTGTGTAAAATATCAAAGTGGTGTGTAAAATATCACAGTGGTGTATAACTTATCACAGTGATGTGTAAAATATCACATTGGTGTGTAAAATATCACAGTGGTGTGTAAAATATCACATTGGTGTGTAAAATATCACAGTGGTGTGTAAAATATCACAGTGATGTGTAAAATATCACAGTGGTGTGTAAAATATCACAGTGATGTGTAAAATATCGCTGTGCTGTGTAAAATATCACAGTGATGTGTAAAATATCGCAATGATGTGTAAAATATCAGAGTGATGTGTAAAATATCGCAATGATGTGTAAAATATCAGAGTGATGTGTAAAATATCGCAGTGATGTGTAAAATATCACATTGATGTGTAAAATATCACAGTGGTGTGTAAAATATCGCAGTAGTGTGTAAAATATCGCAATGATGTGTAAAATATCACAGTGATGTGTAAAATATCACAGTGGTGTGTAAAATATCGCAATGATGTGTAAAATATCACAGTGATGTGTAAAATATCACAGGTGTGTGTAAAATATCACAGTGCTGTGAAAAATATCACAGTGGTGTGTAAAATATCACAGTGGTGTGTAAAATATCGCACTGATGTGTAAAATATCACAGTGGTGTGTAAAATATTGCAGTGGTGTGTAAAATATCACAGTGGTGCGTAAAATATCACAGTGCTATGTAAAATATCGCAGTGATGTGTAAAATATCACAGTGATGTGTAAAATTTCACAGTGGTGTGTAAAATATCGCAGTAATGTGTAAAATATCACAATGCTGTGTAAAATATCGCAGTGGTGTGTAAAATATCGCAGTGATGTGTAAAATATCACAGTGGTGTGTAAAATATCACAGTGCTCTGTAAAATATCACAGTGATGTGTAAAATATCAGAGTGATGTGTAAAATATCGCAGTGATGTGTAAAATATCGCAGTGATGTGTAAAATACCAGTGATGTATAAAATATCGCAGTAATGTGTAAAATATCGCAGTGATGTGTAAAATATCAGAGTGATGTGTAAAATATCGCAGTGATGTGTAAAATATCGCAGTGATGTGTAAAATATCACAGTGGTGTATAAAATATCGCAGTGATGTGTAAAATATCGCAGTGATGTGTAAAATATCACAGTGGTGTGTAACATATCACAGTGATGTGTAAAATATCACAGTGCTGTGTAAAATATCACAGTGGTGTGTAAAATATCACAGTGGTGTGTGAAATATCGCAGTGGTGTGTAAAATATCAAAGTGGTGTGTAAATTATCACAGTGGTGTGTAAAATATCGCAGTGATGTGTAAAATATCACAGTGCTGTGTAAAATATCACAGTGCTGTGTAAAATATCGCAGTGGTGTGTAAAATATCGCAGTGGTGTGTAAATTATCACAGTGGTGTGTAAAATATCGCAGTGATGTGTAAAATATCACACTGCTGTGTAAAATTTCGCAGTGGTATGTAAAATATCACAGAGATGTGTAAAATATCGCAGTGATATGTAAAATATCACAGTGCTGTGTAAAATATCACAGGGGTGTGTAAAATATCACAGTGAGGTGTAAAATATCACAGTGAGGTGTAAAATATCGCAGTGGTGTGCAAAATATCACATTGATGTGTAAAATATCACAGTGGTGTGTAAAATATCGCAATGATGTGTAAAATATCACAGTGATGTGTAAAATATCACAGTGGTGTGTAAAATATCGCAATGATGTGTAAAATATCAGAGTGATGTGTAAAATATCGCAATGATGTGTAAAATATCAGAGTGATGTGTAAAATATCAGAGTGATGTGTAAAATATCGCAGTGATGTGTAAAATATCACATTGATGTGTAAAATATCGCAGTGGTGTGTAAAATATCAAAGTGGTGTGTAAAATATCACAGTGGTGTGTAAAATATCGCAATGATGTGTAAAATATCACAGTGGTGTGTAAAATATCGCACTGATGTGCAAAATATCACAGTGGTGTGTAAAATATTGCAGTGGTGTGTAAAATATCACAGTGGTGTGTAAAATATCACAGTGCTATGTAAAATATCGCAGTGTGTAAAATATCACAGCGATGTGTAAAATTTCACAGTGGTGTGTAAAATATTGCAGTAATGTGTAAAATATCACAGTGGTGTGTAAAATATCACAGCGCTGTGTAAAATATCGCAGTGGTGTGTAAAATATCAAAGTGGTGTGTAAAATATCACAGTGGTGTATAACTTATCACAGTGATGTGTAAAATATCACATTGGTGTGTAAAATATCACAGTGGTGTGTAAAATATCACAGTGGTGTGCAAAATATCACATTGATGTGTAAAATATCACAGTGGTGTGTAAAATATCGCAATGATGTGTAAAATATCACAGTGATGTGTAAAATATCACAGTGGTGTGTAAAATATCGCAATGATGTGTAAAATATCAGAGTGATGTGTAAAATATCGCAATGATGTGTAAAATATCAGAGTGATGTGTAAAATATCAGAGTGATGTGTAAAATATCGCAGTGATGTGTAAAATATCACATTGATGTGTAAAATATCACAGTGGTGTGTAAAATATCGCAGTGTTGTGTAAAATATCAAAGTGGTGTGTAAAATATCACAGTGGTGTGTAAAATATCGCAATGATGTGTAAAATATCACAGTGGTGTGTAAAATATCGCACTGATGTGTAAAATATCACAGTGGTGTGTAAAATATTGCAGTGGTGTGTAAAATATCACAGTGGTGTGTAAAATATCACAGTGCTATGTAAAATATCGCAGTGATGTGTAAAATATCACAGCGATGTGTAAAATTTCACAGCGGTGTGTAAAATATTGCAGTAATGTGTAAAATATCACAGTGGTGTGTAAAATATCACAGTGCTGTGTAAAATATCGCAGTGGTGTGTAAAATATCAAAGTGGTGTGTAAAATATCACAGTGGTGTATAACTTATCACAGTGATGTGTAAAATATCACATTGGTGTGTAAAATATCACAGTGGTGTGTAAAATATCACAGTGATGTGTAAAATATCGCAGTGATGTGTAATATATCGCAGTGATGTGTAAAATATCACAGTGGTGTGTAAAATATCACAAAGATATGTAAAATATCGCAGTGATGTGTAAAATATCACAGTGCTGTGTAAAATATCACAGTGGTGTGTAAAATATCACAGGGGTGTGTAAAAAATCACAATGAGGTCTAAAATATCACAGTGATGTGTAAAATATCACAGTGAGGTGTAAAATATCACAGTGATGTGTAAAATATCACAGTGGTGTGTAAAATATCGCAGTGGTGTGTAAAATATCGCAGTGCTGTGTAAAATATCACAGAGATATGTAAAATATCGCAGTGATGTGTAAAATATCACAGTGCTGTGTAAATTATCACAGTGGTGTGTAAAATATCACAGGGGTGTGTAAAATATCACAGTGAGGTGTAAAATATCACAGTGATGTGTAAAATATCACATTGATGTGTAAAATATCGCAGTGGTGTGTAAAATATCAAAGTGGTGTGTAAAATATCACAGTGGTGTGTAAAATATCGCAATGATGTGTAAAATATCACAGTGGTGTGTAAAATATCGCACTGATGTGCAAAATATCACAGTGGTGTGTAAAATATTGCAGTGGTGTGTAAAATATCACAGTGGTGTGTAAAATATCACAGTGCTATGTAAAATATCGCAGTGTGTAAAATATCACAGCGATGTGTAAAATTTCACAGTGGTGTGTAAAATATTGCAGTAATGTGTAAAATATCACAGCGATGTGTAAAATTTCACAGTGGTGTGTAAAATATTGCAGTAATGTGTAAAATATCACAGTGGTGTGTAAAATATCACAGTGCTGTGTAAAATATCGCAGTGGTGTGTAAAATATCAAAGTGGTGTGTAAAATATCACAGTGGTGTATAACTTATCACAGTGATGTGTAAAATATCGCAATGATGTGTAAAATATCAGAGTGATGTGTAAAATATCACAGTGGTGTGTAAAATATCGCAGTGTTGTGTAAAATATCAAAGTGGTGTGTAAAATATCACAGTGGTGTGTAAAATATCGCAATGATGTGTAAAATATCACAGTGGTGTGTAAAATATCGCACTGATGTGTAAAATATCACAGTGGTGTGTAAAATATTGCAGTGGTGTGTAAAATATCACAGTGGTGTGTAAAATATCACAGTGCTATGTAAAATATCGCAGTGATGTGTAAAATATCACAGCGATGTGTAAAATTTCACAGCGGTGTGTAAAATATTGCAGTAATGTGTTAAATATCACAGTGGTGTGTAAAATATCACAGTGCTGTGTAAAATATCGCAGTGGTGTGTAAAATATCAAAGTGGTGTGTAAAATATCACAGTGGTGTATAACTTATCACAGTGATGTGTAAAATATCACATTGGTGTGTAAAATATCACAGTGGTGTGTAAAATATCACAGTGATGTGTAAAATATCGCAGTGATGTGTAAAATATCGCAGTGATGTGTAAAATATCACAGTGGTGTGTAAAATATAACAAAGATATGTAAAATATCGCAGTGATGTGTAAAATATCACAGTGCTGTGTAAAATATCACAGTGGTGTGTAAAATATCACAGGGGTGTGTAAAAAATCACAATGAGGTCTAAAATATCACAGTGATGTGTAAAATATCACAGTGAGGTGTAAAATATCACAGTGATGTGTAAAATATCACAGTGGTGTGTAAAATATCGCAGTGGTGTGTAAAATATCACAGTGCTGTGTAAAATATCACAGAGATATGTAAAATATCGCAGTGATGTGTAAAATATCACAGTGTTGTGTAAAATATCACAGGGGTGTGTAAAATATCACAGTGAGGTGTAAAATATCACAGTGATGTGTAAAATATCACAGTGAGGTGTAAAATATCACAGTGATGTGTAAAATATCACAGTGAGGTGTAAAATATCGCAGTGAGGTGTAAAATATCGCAGTGATGTGTAAAATATCGCAGTGGTGTGTAAAATATCACAGTGGTGTGTAAAATATCACAGTGCTGTGTAAAATATCACAGTGATGTGTAAAATATCAGAGTGATGTGTAAAATATCGCAGTGATGTGTAAAATATCGCAGTGATGTGTAAAATACCAGTGATGTGTAAAATATCGCAGTGATGTGTAAAATATCGCAGTGATGTGTAAAATATCGCAGTGGTGTGTAAAATATCGCAGTGCTGTGTAAAATATCACAGTGATGTGTAAAATATCAGAGTGATGTGTAAAATCTCGCAGTGATGTGTAAAATACCAGTGAGGTGTAAAATATCACAGTGATGTGTAAAATATCACAGTGGTGTGTAAAATATCGCAGTGGTGTGTAAAATATCGCAGTGCTGTGTAAAATATCACAGAGATATGTAAAATATCGCAGATGTGTAAAATATCACATTGATGTGTAAAATATCGCAGTGGTGTGTAAAATATCAAAGTGGTGTGTAAAATATCACAGTGGTGTGTAAAATATCGCAATGATGTGTAAAATATCACAGTGGTGTGTAAAATATCGCACTGATGTGCAAAATATCACAGTGGTGTGTAAAATATTGCAGTGGTGTGTAAAATATCACAGTGGTGTGTAAAATATCACAGTGCTATGTAAAATATCGCAGTGTGTAAAATATCACAGCGATGTGTAAAATTTCACAGTGGTGTGTAAAATATTGCAGTAATGTGTAAAATATCACAGTGATGTGTAAAATATCACAGTGCTGTGTAAAATATCGCAGTGGTGTGTAAAATATCACAGTGCTGTGTAAAATATCGCAGTGGTGTGTAAAATATCAAAGTGGTGTGTAA
Source organism: Pristiophorus japonicus (assembly GCF_044704955.1). Classification (NCBI taxonomy): domain Eukaryota; kingdom Metazoa; phylum Chordata; class Chondrichthyes; family Pristiophoridae; genus Pristiophorus; species Pristiophorus japonicus. The sequence continues at coordinate 61,940,610 of NC_091992.1, forward strand.
AATATCACAGTGGTGTATAACTTATCACAGTGATGTGTAAAATATCACATTGGTGTGTAAAATATCACATTGGTGTGTAAAATATCACAGTGGTGTGCAAAATATCACATTGATGTGTAAAATATCACAGTGGTGTGTAAAATATCGCAATGATGTGTAAAATATCACAGTGATGTGTAAAATATCACAGTGGTGTGTAAAATATCGCAATGATGTGTAAAATATCAGAGTGATGTGTAAAATATCGCAATGATGTGTAAAATATCAGAGTGATGTGTAAAATATCAGAGTGATGTGTAAAATATCGCAGTGATGTGTAAAATATCACATTGATGTGTAAAATATCACAGTGGTGTGTAAAATATCGCAGTGTTGTGTAAAATATCAAAGTGGTGTGTAAAATATCACAGTGGTGTGTAAAATATCGCAATGATGTGTAAAATATCACAGTGGTGTGTAAAATATCGCACTGATGTGTAAAATATCACAGTGGTGTGTAAAATATTGCAGTGGTGTGTAAAATATCACAGTGGTGTGTAAAATATCACAGTGCTATGTAAAATATCGCAGTGATGTGTAAAATATCACAGCGATGTGTAAAATTTCACAGCGGTGTGTAAAATATTGCAGTAATGTGTAAAATATCACAGTGGTGTGTAAAATATCACAGTGCTGTGTAAAATATCGCAGTGGTGTGTAAAATATCAAAGTGGTGTGTAAAATATCACAGTGATGTGTAAAATATCGCAGTGATGTGTAAAATATCGCAGTGATGTGTAAAATATCACAGTGGTGTGTAAAATATAACAAAGATATGTAAAATATCGCAGTGATGTGTAAAATATCACAGTGCTGTGTAAAATATCACAGTGGTGTGTAAAATATCACAGGGGTGTGTAAAAAATCACAATGAGGTCTAAAATATCACAGTGATGTGTAAAATATCACAGTGAGGTGTAAAATATCACAGTGATGTGTAAAATATCACAGTGGTGTGTAAAATATCGCAGTGGTGTGTAAAATATCGCAGTGCTGTGTAAAATATCACAGTGGTGTGTAAAATATCACAGGGGTGTGTAAAATATCACAGTGAGGTGTAAAATATCACAGTGAGGTGTAAAATATCACAGTGAGGTGTAAAATATCGCAGTGAGGTGTAAAATATCGCAGTGATGTGTAAAATATCGCAGTGGTGTGTAAAATATCACAGTGGTGTGTAAAATATCACAGTGATGTGTAAAATATCAGAGTGATGTGTAAAATATCGCAGTGATGTGTAAAATATCGCAGTGATGTGTAAAATACCAGTGATGTGTAAAATATCGCAGTGATGTGTAAAATATCGCAGTGATGTGTAAAATATCACAGTGATGTGTAAAATATCACAGTGATGTGTAAAATATCGCAGTGGTGTGTAAAATATCGCAGTGCTGTGTAAAATATCACAGTGATGTGTAAAATATCAGAGTGATGTGTAAAATCTCGCAGTGATGTGTAAAATACCAGTGAGGTGTAAAATATCACAGTGATGTGTAAAATATCACAGTGGTGTGTAAAATATCGCAGTGGTGTGTAAAATATCGCAGTGCTGTGTAAAATATCACAGAGATATGTAAAATATCGCAGTGATGTGTAAAATATCACAGTGCTGTGTAAATTATCACAGTGGTGTGTAAAATATCACAGGGGTGTGTAAAATATCACAGTGAGGTGTAAAATATCACAGTGATGTGTAAAATATCACATTGATGTGTAAAATATCGCAGTGGTGTGTAAAATATCAAAGTGGTGTGTAAAATATCACAGTGGTGTGTAAAATATCGCAATGATGTGTAAAATATCACAGTGGTGTGTAAAATATCGCACTGATGTGCAAAATATCAGTGGTGTGTAAAATATTGCAGTGGTGTGTAAAATATCACAGTGGTGTGTAAAATATCACAGTGCTATGTAAAATATCGCAGTGTGTAAAATATCACAGCGATGTGTAAAATTTCACAGTGGTGTGTAAAATATTGCAGTAATGTGTAAAATATCACAGTGGTGTGTAAAATATCACAGTGCTGTGTAAAATATCGCAGTGGTGTGTAAAATATCAAAGTGGTGTGTAAAATATCACAGTGGTGTATAACTTATCACAGTGATGTGTAAATATCACATTGGTGTGTAAAATATCACAGTGGTGTGTAAAATATCACAGTGGTGTGCAAAATATCACATCGATGTGTAAAATATCACAGTGGTGTGTAAAATATCGCAATGATGTGTAAAATATCACAGTGATGTGTAAAATATCACAGTGGTGTGTAAAATATCGCAATGATGTGTAAAATATCAGAGTGATGTGTAAAATATCGCAATGATGTGTAAAATATCAGAGTGATGTGTAAAATATCAGAGTGATGTGTAAAATATCGCAGTGATGTGTAAAATATCACATTGATGTGTAAAATATCACAGTGGTGTGTAAAATATCGCAGTGTTGTGTAAAATATCAAAGTGGTGTGTAAAATATCACAGTGGTGTGTAAAATATCGCAATGATGTGTAAAATATCACAGTGGTGTGTAAAATATCGCACTGATGTGTAAAATATCACAGTGGTGTGTAAAATATTGCAGTGGTGTGTAAAATATCACAGTGGTGTGTAAAATATCACAGTGCTATGTAAAATATCGCAGTGATGTGTAAAATATCACAGCGATGTGTAAAATTTCACAGCGGTGTGTAAAATATTGCAGTAATGTGTAAAATATCACAGTGGTGTGTAAAATATCACAGTGCTGTGTAAAATATCGCAGTGGTGTGTAAAATATCAAAGTGGTGTGTAAAATATCACAGTGGTGTATAACTTATCACAGTGATGTGTAAAATATCACATTGGTGTGTAAAATATCACAGTGGTGTGTAAAATATCACAGTGATGTGTAAAATATCGCAGTGATGTGTAAAATATCGCAGTGATGTGTAAAATATCACAGTGGTGTGTAAAATATAACAAAGATATGTAAAATATCGCAGTGATGTGTAAAATATCACAGTGCTGTGTAAAATATCACAGTGGTGTGTAAAATATCACAGGGGTGTGTAAAAAATCACAATGAGGTCTAAAATATCACAGTGATGTGTAAAATATCACAGTGAGGTGTAAAATATCACAGTGATGTGTAAAATATCACAGTGGTGTGTAAAATATCGCAGTGGTGTGTAAAATATCGCAGTGCTGTGTAAAATATCACAGAGATATGTAAAATATCGCAGTGATGTGCAAAATATCACAGTGCTGTGTAAAATATCACAGTGGTGTGTAAAATATCACAGGGGTGTGTAAAATATCACAGTGAGGTGTAAAATATCACAGTGATGTGTAAAATATCACAGTGAGGTGTAAAATATCACAGTGATGTGTAAAATATCACAGTGAGGTGTAAAATATCGCAGTGAGGTGTAAAATATCGCAGTGATGTGTAAAATATCGCAGTGGTGTGTAAAATATCACAGTGGTGTGTAAAATATCACAGTGCTGTGTAAAATATCACAGTGATGTGTAAAATATCAGAGTGATGTGTAAAATATCGCAGTGATGTGTAAAATATCGCAGTGATGTGTAAAATACCAGTGATGTGTAAAATATCGCGGTGATGTGTAAAATATCGCAGTGATGTGTAAAATATCAGAGTGATGTGTAAAATATCACAGTGATGTGTAAAATATCGCAGTGGTGTGTAAAATATCGCAGTGCTGTGTAAAATATCACAGTGGTGTGTAAAATATCAGAGTGATGTGTAAAATCTCGCAGTGATGTGTAAAATACCAGTGATGTGTAAAATATCGCAGTGATGTGTAAAATATCGCAGTGATGTGTAAAATATCAGAGTGATGTGTAAAATATCATAGTGATGTGTAAAATATCGCAGTGGTGTGTAAAATATCGCAGTGCTGTGTAAAATATCGCAGTGATGTGTAAAATATCGCAGTGATGTGTAAAATATCACAGTGGTGTGTAAAATATCACAGTGATGTGTGAAATATCACAGTGCTGTATAAAATATCACCGTGCTGTGTAAAATATCGCAGTGGTGTGTAAAATATCGCAGTGGTGTGTAAAATATCAAAGTGGTGTGTAAAATATCACAGTGGTGTGTAAAATATCGCAGTGATGTGTAAAATATCACACTGCTGTGTAAAATATCGCAGTGGTATGTAAAATATCACAGAGATGTGTAAAATATCGCAGTGATGTGTAAAATATCACAGTGCTGTGTAAAATATCACAGGGTTGTGTAAAATATCACAGTGAGGTGTAAAATATCACAGTGATGTGTAAAATATCACAGTAAGGTGTAAAATATCACAGTGGTGTGTAAAATATCGCAGTGATGTGTAAAATATCACAGTGATGTGTAACATATCACAGTGATGTGTAAAATATCACAGTGGTGTGTAAAATATCACAGTGATGTGTGAAATATCACAGTGCTGTGTAAAATATCACAGTGCTGTGTAAAATATCGCAGTGGTGTGTAAAATATCGCAGTGGTGTGTAAAATATCACAGTGATGTGTAAAATATCACAGTGCTGTGTAAAATATCACAGTGATGTGTAAAATATCACAATGAAGTGTAAAATATCACAGTGCTGTGTAAAATATCACAGTGGTGTGTAAAATATCAGTGATGTGTAAAATATCGCAGTGATGTGTAAAATATCAGTGGTGTCTAAAATATCGCAGTGGTCTGTAAAATATCGCAGTGGTGTGTAAATTATCACAGTGATGTGTAAAATATCACAGTGATGTGTAAAATATCACAGTGATGTGTAAAATATCGCAGTGGTGTGCAAAATATCACATTGATGTGTAAAATATCACAGTGATGTGTAAAATATCACAGTGATGTGTAAAATATCACAGTGATGTGTAAAATATCGCAGTGATGTGTAAAATATCAGTGATGTGTAAAATATCACAGTGATGTGTAAAATATCGCAGTGATGTGTAAAATATCACAGTGATGTGTAAAATATCGCAGTGGTGTGCAAAATATCACAGTGATGTGTAAAATATCACAGTGATGTGTAAAATATCACAGTGATGTGTAAAATATCGCAGTGATGTGTAAAATATCACAGTGATGTGTAAAATATCACAGTGATGTGTAAAATATCGCAGTGGTGTGCAAAATATCACATTGATGTGTAAAATATCACAGTGATGTGTAAAATATCGCAGTGGTGTGTAAAATATCAAAGTGGTGTGTACAATATCACAGTGGTGTGTAAAATATCGCAATGATGTGTAAAATATCACAGTGATTTGTAAAATATCACAGTGATGTGTAAAATATCGCAGTGATGTGTAAATTATCACAGTGATGTGTAAAATATCAGAGTGATGTGTAAAATATCGCAGTGGTGTGTAAAATATCACAGTGGTGTGTAAAATATCACAGTGGTGTGTAAAATATCGCAGTGCTGTGTAAAATATCACAGAGATATGTAAAATATCGCAGTGATGTGTAAAATATCACAGTTCTGTGTAAAATATTACAGTGGTGTGTAAAATATCACAGGGGTGTGTAAAATATCACAGTGAGGTGTAAAATATCACAGTGATGTGTAAAATATCGCAGTGATGTGTAAAATATCACAGTGGTGTGTAAAATATCACAGTGCTGTGTAAAATATCACAGTGATGTGTAAAATATCTGAGTGATGTGTAAAATATCGCAGTGATGTGTAAAATACCAGTGATGTGTAAAATATCGCAGTGATGTGTAAAATATCGCAGTGATGTGTAAAATATCAGAGTGATGTGTAAAATATCACAGTGATGTGTAAAATATCGCAGTGGTGTGTAAAATATCGCAGTGCTGTGTAAAATATCGCAGTGATGTGTAAAATATCGCAGTGATGTGTAAAATATCACAGTGGTGTGTAAAATATCACAGTGGTGTGTAACATATCACAGTGATGTGTAAAATATCACAGTGCTGTGTAAAATATCACAGTGGTGTGTAAAATATCACAGTGATGTGTGAAATATCACAGTGCTGTGTAAAATATCACAGTGCTGTGTAAAATATCGCAGTGGTGTGTAAAATATCGCAGTGGTGTGTAAAATATCACAGTGATGTGTAAAATATCACAGTGCTGTGTAAAATATCGCAGTGGTGTGTAAAATATCACAGTGATGTGTAAAATATCACAGTGCTGTGTAAAATATCACAGTGAAGTGTAAAATATCACAGTGCTGTGTAAAATATCACAGTGGTGTGTAAAATATCAGTGATGTGTAAAATATCGCAGTGATGTGTAAAATATCTGTGGTGTCTAAAATATCGCAGTGGTGTGTAAAATATCGCAGTGGTGTGTAAATTATCACAGTGATGTGTAAAATATCACAGTGATGTGTAAAATATCACAGTGATGTGTAAAATATCGCAGTGGTGTGCAAAATATCACATTGATGTGTAAAATATCACAGTGGTGTGTAAAATATCGCAATGATGTGTAAAATATCACAGTGATGTGTAAAATATCACAGTGGTGTGTAAAATATCGCAATGATGTGTAAAATATCAGAGTGATGTGTAAAATATCGCAATGATGTGTAAAATATCAGAGTGATGTGTAAAATATCAGAGTGATGTGTAAAATATCACAGTGGTGTGCAAAATATCACAGTGATGTGTAAAATATCACAGTGATGTGTAAAATATCATAGTGATGTGTAAAATATCGCAGTGATGTGTAAAATATCACAGTGATGTGTAAAATATCGCAGTGATGTGTAAAATATCACAGTGATGTGTAAAATATCACAGTGATGTGTAAAATATCGCAGTGATGTGTAAATTATCACAGTGATGTGTAAAATATCACAGTGATGTGTAAAATATCACAGTGATTTGTAAAATATCGCAGTGGTGTGTAAAATATCGCAGTGATGTGTAAATTATCACAGTGATGTGTAAAATATCACAGTGATGTGTAAAATATCGCTGTGCTGTGTAAAATATCACAGTGGTGTGTAAAATATGACAGTGGTGTGTAAAATATCACAGTGATGTGTAATATATCACAGTGGTGTGTAAAATTTCACAGTGGTGTGTAAAATATCGCAGTGCTGTGTAAAATATCACAGTGTTGTGTAAAATATCACAGTGCTGTGTAAAATATCACAGTGATGTGTAAAATATCGCAGTGGTGTGCAAAATATCACATTGATGTGTAAAATATCACAGTGGTGTGTAAAATATCGCAATGATGTGTAAAATATCAGAGTGATGTGTAAAATATCGCAATGATGTGTAAAATATCAGAGTGATGTGTAAAATATCACAGTGATGTGTAAAATATCACAGTGGTGTGTAAAATATCACAGTGGTGTGTAAAATATCACAGTGGTGTGCAAAATATCACATTGATGTGTAAAATATCACAGTGGTGTGTAAAATATCGCAATGATGTGTAAAATATCACAGTGATGTGTAAAATATCACAGTGGTGTGTAAAATATCGCAATGATGTGTAAAATATCAGAGTGATGTGTAAAATATCGCAATGATGTGTAAAATATCAGAGTGATGTGTAAAATATCAGAGTGATGTGTAAAATATCGCAGTGATGTGTAAAATATCACATTGATGTGTAAAATATCACAGTGGTGTGTAAAATATCGCAGTGTTGTGTAAAATATCAAAGTGGTGTGTAAAATATCACAGTGGTGTGTAAAATATCGCAATGATGTGTAAAATATCACAGTGGTGTGTAAAATATCGCACTGATGTGTAAAATATCACAGTGGTGTGTAAAATATTGCAGTGGTGTGTAAAATATCACAGTGGTGTGTAAAATATCACAGTGCTATGTAAAATATCGCAGTGATGTGTAAAATATCACAGCGATGTGTAAAATTTCACAGCGGTGTGTAAAATATTGCAGTAATGTGTAAAATATCACAGTGGTGTGTAAAATATCACAGTGCTGTGTAAAATATCGCAGTGGTGTGTAAAATATCAAAGTGGTGTGTAAAATATCACAGTGGTGTATAACTTATCACAGTGATGTGTAAAATATCACATTGGTGTGTAAAATATCACAGTGGTGTGTAAAATATCACAGTGATGTGTAAAATATCGCAGTGATGTGTAAAATATCGCAGTGATGTGTAAAATATCACAGTGGTGTGTAAAATATAACAAAGATATGTAAAATATCGCAGTGATGTGTAAAATATCACAGTGCTGTGTAAAATATCACAGTGGTGTGTAAAATATCACAGGGGTGTGTAAAAAATCACAATGAGGTCTAAAATATCACAGTGATGTGTAAAATATCACAGTGAGGTGTAAAATATCACAGTGATGTGTAAAATATCACAGTGGTGTGTAAAATATCGCAGTGGTGTGTAAAATATCGCAGTGCTGTGTAAAATATCACAGAGATATGTAAAATATCGCAGTGATGTGTAAAATATCACAGTGCTGTGTAAAATATCACAGTGGTGTGTAAAATATCACAGGGGTGTGTAAAATATCACAGTGAGGTGTAAAATATCACAGTGATGTGTAAAATATCACAGTGAGGTGTAAAATATCACAGTGATGTGTAAAATATCACAGTGAGGTGTAAAATATCGCAGTGAGGTGTAAAATATCGCAGTGATGTGTAAAATATCGCAGTGGTGTGTAAAATATCACAGTGGTGTGTAAAATATCACAGTGCTGTGTAAAATATCACAGTGATGTGTAAAATATCAGAGTGATGTGTAAAATATCGCAGTGATGTGTAAAATATCGCAGTGATGTGTAAAATACCAGTGATGTGTAAAATATCGCAGTGATGTGTAAAATATCGCAGTGATGTGTAAAATATCAGAGTGATGTGTAAAATATCACAGTGATGTGTAAAATATCGCAGTGGTGTGTAAAATATCGCAGTGCTGTGTAAAATATCACAGTGATGTGTAAAATATCAGAGTGATGTGTAAAATCTCGCAGTGATGTGTAAAATACCAGTGATGTGTAAAATATCGCAGTGATGTGTAAAATATCGCAGTGATGTGTAAAATATCAGAGTGATGTGTAAAATATCATAGTGATGTGTAAAATATCGCAGTGGTGTGTAAAATATCGCAGTGCTGTGTAAAATATCGCAGTGATGTGTAAAATATCGCAGTGATGTGTAAAATATCACAGTGGTGTGTAAAATATCACAGTGATGTGTGAAACATCACAGTGCTGTGTAAAATATCACCGTGCTGTGTAAAATATCGCAGTGGTGTGTAAAATATCGCAGTGGTGTGTAAAATATCAAAGTGGTGTGTAAAATATCACAGTGGTGTGTAAAATATCGCAGTGATGTGTAAAATATCACACTGCTGTGTAAAATATCGCAGTGGTATGTAAAATATCACAGAGATGTGTAAAATATCGCAGTGATGTGTAAAATATCACAGTGCTGTGTAAAATATCACAGGGTTGTGTAAAATATCACAGTGTGGTGTAAAATATCACAGTGATGTGTAAAATATCACAGTAAGGTGTAAAATATCACAGTGGTGTGTAAAATATCGCAGTGATGTGTAAAATATCACAGTGATGTGTAACATATCACAGTGATGTGTAAAATATCACAGTGGTGTGTAAAATATCACAGTGGTGTGTAAAATATCACAGTGATGTGTGAAATATCACAGTGCTGTGTAAAATATCACAGTGCTGTGTAAAATATCGCAGTGGTGTGTAAAATATCGCAGTGGTGTGTAAAATATCACAGTGATGTGTAAAATATCACAGTGATGTGTAAAATATCACAGTGCTGTGTAAAATATCACAGTGGTGTGTAAAATATCAGTGATGTGTAAAATATCGCAGTGATGTGTAAAATATCAGTGGTGTCTAAAATATCGCAGTGGTCTGTAAAATATCGCAGTGGTGTGTAAATTATCACAGTGATGTGTAAAATATCACAGTGATGTGTAAAATATCACAGTGATGTGTAAAATATCGCAGTGGTGTGCAAAATATCACATTGATGTGTAAAATATCACAGTGGTGTGTAAAATATCGCAATGATGTGTAAAATATCACAGTGATGTGTAAAATATCACAGTGGTGTGTAAAATATCGCAATGATGTGTAAAATATCAGAGTGATGTGTAAAATATCGCAATGATGTGTAAAATATCACAGTAAGGTGTAAAATATCACAGTGGTGTGTAAAATATCGCAGTGATGTGTAAAATATCACAGTGGTGTGTAACATATCACAGTGATGTGTAAAATATCACAGTAGTGTGTAAAATATCACAGTGATGTGTGAAACATCACAGTGCTGTGTAAAATATCACCGTGCTGTGTAAAATATCGCAGTGGTGTGTAAAATATCGCAGTGGTGTGTAAAATATCAAAGTGGTGTGTAAAATATCACAGTGGTGTGTAAAATATCGCAGTGATGTGTAAAATATCACACTGCTGTGTAAAATATCGCAGTGGTATGTAAAATATCACAGAGATGTGTAAAATATCGCAGTGATGTGTAAAATATCACAGTGCTGTGTAAAATATCACAGGGTTGTGTAAAATATCACAGTGTGGTGTAAAATATCACAGTGATGTGTAAAATATCACAGTAAGGTGTAAAATATCACAGTGGTGTGTAAAATATCGCAGTGATGTGTAAAATATCACAGTGATGTGTAACATATCACAGTGATGTGTAAAATATCACAGTGGTGTGTAAAATATCACAGTGGTGTGTAAAATATCACAGTGATGTGTGAAATATCACAGTGCTGTGTAAAATATCACAGTGCTGTGTAAAATATCGCAGTGGTGTGTAAAATATCGCAGTGGTGTGTAAAATATCACAGTGATGTGTAAAATATCACAATGAAGTGTAAAATATCACAGTGCTGTGTAAAATATCACAGTGGTGTGTAAAATATCAGTGATGTGTAAAATATCGCAGTGATGTGTAAAATATCAGTGGTGTCTAAAATATCGCAGTGGTCTGTAAAATATCGCAGTGGTGTGTAAATTATCACAGTGATGTGTAAAATATCACAGTGATGTGTAAAATATCACAGTGATGTGTAAAATATCGCAGTGGTGTGCAAAATATCACATTGATGTGTAAAATATCACAGTGGTGTGTAAAATATCGCAATGATGTGTAAAATATCACAGTGATGTGTAAAATATCACAGTGGTGTGTAAAATATCGCAATGATGTGTAAAATATCAGAGTGATGTGTAAAATATCGCAATGATGTGTAAAATATCACAGTAAGGTGTAAAATATCACAGTGGTGTGTAAAATATCGCAGTGATGTGTAAAATATCACAGTGGTGTGTAACATATCACAGTGATGTGTAAAATATCACAGTAGTGTGTAAAATATCACAGTGATGTGTGAAATATCACAGTGCTGTGTAAAATATCACAGTGCTGTGTAAAATATCGCAGTGGTGTGTAAAATATCGCAGTGGTGTGTAAAATATCACAGTGATGTGTAAAATATCACAGTGCTGTGTAAAATATCGCAGTGGTGTGTAAAATATCACAGTGATGTGTAAAATATCACAGTGCTGTGTAAAATTTCACATTGAAGTGTAAAATATCACAGTGCTGTGTAAAATATCACAGTGGTGTGTAAAATATCAGTGATGTGTAAAATATCGCAGTGATGTGTAAAATATCACAGTGATGTGTAAAATATCGCAGTGATGTGTAAAATATCACAGTGATGTGTAAAATATCACAGTGATGTGTAAAATATCGCAGTGATGTGTAAAATATCACAGTGATGTGTAAAATATCACAGTGATGTGTAAAATATCACAGTGATGTGTAAAATATCACAGTGCTGTGTAAAATTTCACATTGAAGTGTAAAATATCACAGTGCTGTGTAAAATATCACAGTGGTGTGTAAAATATCAGTGATGTGTAAAATATCGCAGTGATGTGTAAAATATCACAGTGATGTGTAAAATATCGCAGTGATGTGTAAAATATCACAGTGATGTGTAAAATATCACAGTGATGTGTAAAATATCGCAGTGATGTGTAAAATATCACAGTGATGTGTAAAATATCACAGTGATGTGTAAAATATCGCAGTGATGTGTAAAATATCACAGTGATGTGTAAAATATCGCAGTGGTGTGCAAAATATCACAGTGATGTGTAAAATATCACAGTGATGTGTAAAATATCGCAGTGGTGTGCAAAATATCACATTGATGTGTAAAATATCACAGTGATGTGTAAAATATCGCAGTGGTGTGTAAAATATCAAAGTGGTGTGTACAATATCACAGTGGTGTGTAAAATATCGCAATGATGTGTAAAATATCACAGTGATTTGTAAAATATCACAGTGATGTGTAAAATATCGCAGTGATGTGTAAAATATCGCAGTGATGTGTAAAATATCAGTGATGTGTAAAATATCACAGTGATGTGTAAAATATCGCAGTGATGTGTAAAATATCACAGTGATGTGTAAAATATCGCAGTGGTGTGCAAAATATCACAGTGATGTGTAAAATATCACAGTGATGTGTAAAATATCGCAGTGATGTGTAAAATATCACAGTGATGTGTAAAATATCACAGTGATGTGTAAAATATCGCAGTGGTGTGCAAAATATCACATTGATGTGTAAAATATCACAGTGATGTGTAAAATATCGCAGTGGTGTGTAAAATATCAAAGTGGTGTGTACAATATCACAGTGGTGTGTAAAATATCGCAATGATGTGTAAAATATCACAGTGATTTGTAAAATATCACAGTGATGTGTAAAATATCGCAGTGATGTGTAAATTATCACAGTGATGTGTAAAATATCAGAGTGATGTGTAAAATATCGCAGTGGTGTGTAAAATATCACAGTGGTGTGTAAAATATCACAGTGGTGTGTAAAATATCGCAGTGCTGTGTAAAATATCACAGAGATATGTAAAATATCGCAGTGATGTGTAAAATATCACAGTTCTGTGTAAAATATCACAGTGAGGTGTAAAATATCACAGTGATGTGTAAAATATCGCAGTGATGTGTAAAATATCACAGTGGTGTGTAAAATATCACAGTGCTGTGTAAAATATCACAGTGATGTGTAAAATATCTGAGTGATGTGTAAAATATCGCAGTGATGTGTAAAATACCAGTGATATGTAAAATATCGCAGTGATGTGTAAAATATCGCAGTGATGTGTAAAATATCAGAGTGATGTGTAAAATATCACAGTGATGTGTAAAATATCGCAGTGGTGTGTAAAATATCGCAGTGCTGTGTAAAATATCGCAGTGATGTGTAAAATATCACAGTGGTGTGTAAAATATCGCAGTGATGTGTAAAATATCACAGTGGTGTGCAACATATCACAGTGATGTGTAAAATATCACAGTGCTGTGTAAAATATCACAGTGGTGTGTAAAATATCACAGTGATGTGTGAAATATCACAGTGCTGTGTAAAATATCGCAGTGGTGTGTAAAATATCGCAGTGGTGTGTAAAATATCACAGTGATGTGTAAAATATCACAGTGCTGTGTAAAATATCGCAGTGGTGTGTAAAATATCACAGTGATGTGTAAAATATCACAGTGCTGTGTAAAATATCACAGTGAAGTGTAAAATATCACAGTGCTGTGTAAAATATCACAGTGATGTGTAAAATATCGCAGTGATGTGTAAAATATCTGTGGTGTCTAAAATATCGCAGTGGTGTGTAAAATATCGCAGTGGTGTGTAAATTATCACAGTGATGTGTAAAATATCACAGTGATGTGTAAAATATCACAGTGGTGTGCAAAATATCACATTGATGTGTAAAATATCACAGTGGTGTGTAAAATATCGCAATGATGTGTAAAATATCACAGTGATGTGTAAAATATCACAGTGGTGTGTAAAATATCGCAATGATGTGTAAAATATCAGAGTGATGTGTAAAATATCAGAGTGATGTGTAAAATATCACAGTGGTGTGCAAAATATCACAGTGATGTGTAAAATATCACAGTGATGTGTAAAGTATCATAGTGATGTGTAAAATATCGCAGTGATGTGTAAAATATCACAGTGATGTGTAAAATATCAGTGATGTGTAAAATATCGCAATGATGTGTAAAATATCACAGTGATGTGTAAAATATCACAGTGATGTGTAAAATATCGCAGTGATGTGTAAATTATCACAGTGATGTGTAAAATATCACAGTGGTGTGTAAAATATCACAGTGATTTGTAAAATATCGCAGTGGTGTGTAAAATATCGCAGTGATGTGTAAATTATCACAGTGATGTGTAAAATATCACAGTGATGTGTAAAATATCGCTGTGCTGTGTAAAATATCACAGTGGTGTGTAAAATATGACAGTGGTGTGTAAAATATCACAGTGATGTGTAATATATCACAGTGGTGTGTAAAATTTCACAGTGGTGTGTAAAATATCGCAGTGCTGTGTAAAATATCACAGTGTTGTGTAAAATATCACAGTGCTGTGTAAAATATCACAGTGATGTGTAAAATATCGCAGTGGTGTGCAAAATATCACATTGATGTGTAAAATATCACAGTGGTGTGTAAAATATCGTAATGATGTGTAAAATATCACAGTGATGTGTAAAATATCACAGTGGTGTGTAAAATATCGCAATGATGTGTAAAATATCAGAGTGATGTGTAAAATATCGCAATGATGTGTAAAATATCAGAGTGATGTGTAAAATATCAGAGTGATGTGTAAAATATCGCAGTGATGTGTAAAATATCACATTGATGTGTAAAATATCACAGTGGTGTGTAAAATATCAGAGTGATGTGTATAATATCGCAGTGGTGTGCAAAATATCACATTGATGTGTAAAATATCACAGTGGTGTGTAAAATATCGCAATGATGTGTCAATTATCACAGTGATGTGTAAAATATCACAGTGGTGTGTAAAATATCGCAATGATGTGTAAAATATCAGAGTGATGTGTAAAATATCACAATGATGTGTAAAATATCAGAGTGATGTGTAAAATATCAGAGTGATGTGTAAAATATCGCAGTGATGTGTAAAATATCACAGTGATGTGTAAAATATCGCAGTGGTGTGCAAAATATTACATTGATGTGTAAAATATCACAGTGGTGTGTAAAATATCACAGTGATGTGTAAAATATCGCAGTGGTGTGCAAAATATCGCAGTGATGTGTAAAATATCACAGTGATGTGTAAAATATCACAGTGATGTGTAAAATATCGCAGTGGTGTGTAAAATATCACAGTGGTGTGTAAAATATCGCAGTGGTGTGTAAAATATCAAAGTGTTGTGTACAATATCACAGTGGTGTGTAAAATATCGCAATGATGTGTAAAATATCAGTGATTTGTAAAATATCACAGTGATGTGTAAAATATCACAGTGATGTGTAAAATATCACAGTGATGTGTAAAATATCACAGTGATGTGTAAAATATCGCAGTGATGTGTAAAATATAACAGTGAAGTGTAAAATATCGCAGTGGTGTGCAAAATATCACAGTGATGTGTAAAATATCACAGTGATGTGTAAAATATCACAGTGATGTGTAAAATATCGCAGTGATGTGTAAAATATCACAGTGATGTGTAAAATATCACAGTGATGTGTAAAATATCGCAGTGGTGTGCAAAATATCACAGTGATGTGTCAAATATCACAGTGATGTGTAAAATATCGCAGTGATGTGTAAAATATCACAGTGATGTGTAAAATATCACAGTGGGGTGCAAAATATCACATTGATGTGTAAAATATCACAGTGATGTGTAAAATATCGCAGTGGTGTGTAAAATATCAAAGTGGTATGTACAATATCACAGTGGTGTGTAAAATATCGCAATGATGTGTAAAATATCACAGTGATTTGTAAAATATCACAGTGATGTGTAAAATATCGCAGTGATGTGTAAATTATCACAGTGATGTGTAAAATATCGCAGTGGTGTGTAAAATATCACAGTGGTGTGTAAAATATCACAGTGGTGTGTAAAATATCACAGTGGTGTGTAAAATATCGCAGTGGTGTGTAAAATATCGCAGTGCTGTGTAAAATATCACAGAGATATGTAAAATATCGCAGTGATGTGTAAAATATCACAGTTCTGTGTAAAATATCACAGTGGTGTGTAAAATATCACAGGGGTGTGTAAAATATCACAGTGAGGTGTAAAATATCACAGTGATGTGTAAAATATCGCAGTGATGTGTAAAATATCACAGTGATGTGTAAAATATCACAGTGATGTGTAAAATATCGCAGTGATGTGTAAAATATCACAGTGAAGTGTAAAATATCGCAGTGGTGTGCAAAATATCACAGTGATGTGTAAAATATCACAGTGATGTGTAAAATATCACAGTGATGTGTAAAATATCGCAGTGATGTGTAAAATATCACAGTGATGTGTAAAATATCGCAGTGGTGTGCAAAATATCACATTGATGTGTAAAATATCACAGTGATGTGTAAAATATCGCAGTGGTGTGTAAAATATCAAAGTGGTGTGTACAATATCACAGTGGTGTGTAAAATATCGCAATGATGTGTAAAATATCACATTGATGTGTAAAATATCACAGTGATGTGTAAAATATCGCAGTGATGTGTAAATTATCACAGTGATGTGTAAATTATCACAGTGATGTGTAAAATATCGCAGTGGTGTGTAAAATATCACAGTGGTGTGTAAAATATCACAGTGGTGTGTAAAATATCGCAGTGGTGTGTAAAATATCGCAGTGCTGTGTAAAATATCACAGAGATATGTAAAATATCGCATTGATGTGTAAAATATCACAGTTCTGTGTAAAATATCACAGTGGTGTGTAAAATATCACAGGGGTGTGTAAAATATCACAGTGAGGTGTAAAATATCACAGTGATGTGTAAAATATCGCAGTGATGTGTAAAATATCACAGTGGTGTGTAAAATATCACAGTGCTGTGTAAAATATCAGATTGATGTGTAAAATATCACAGTGGTGTGTAAAATATCAGAGTGATGTGTAAAATATCGCAGTGGTGTGCAAAATATCACATTGATGTGTAAAATATCACAGTGGTGTGTAAAATATCGCAATGATGTGTCAAATATCACAGTGATGTGTAAAATATCACAGTGGTGTGTAAAATATCGCAATGATGTGTAAAATATCAGAGTGATGTGTAAAATATCACAATGATGTGTAAAATATCAGAGTGATGTGTAAAATATCAGAGTGATGTGTAAAATATCGCAGTGATGTGTAAAATATCACAGTGATGTGTAAAATATCGCAGTGGTGTGCAAAATATCACATTGATGTGTAAAATATCACAGTGGTGTGTAAAATATCACAGTGATGTGTAAAATATCGCAGTGGTGTGCAAAATATCACAGTGATGTGTAAAATATCACAGTGATGTGTAAAATATCACAGTGATGTGTAAAATATCACAGTGGTGTGTAAAATATCGCAGTGGTGTGTAAAATATCAAAGTGGTGTGTACAATATCACAGTGGTGTGTAAAATATCGCAATGATGTGTAAAATATCAGTGATTTGTAAAATATCACAGTGATGTGTAAAATATCGCAGTGATGTGTAAAATATCACAGTGATGTGTAAAATATCGCAGTGATGTGTAAAATATCGCAGTGATGTGTAAAATATCACAGTGATTTGTAAAATATCACAGTGATGTGTAAAATATCGCAGTGATGTGTAAATTATCACAGTGATGTGTAAAATATCGCAGTGGTGTGTAAAATATCACAGTGGTGTGTAAAATATCACAGTGGTGTGTAAAATATCGCAGTGGTGTGTAAAATATCGCAGTGCTGTGTAAAATATCACAGAGATATGTAAAATATCGCAGTGATGTGTAAAATATCACAGTTCTGTGTAAAATATCACAGTGGTGTGTAAAATATCACAGGGGTGTGTAAAATATCACAGTGAGGTGTAAAATATCACAGTGATGTGTAAAATATCGCAGTGATGTGTAAAATATCACAGTGGTGTGTAAAATATCACAGTGCTGTGTAAAATATCACAGTGATGTGTAAAATATCTGAGTGATGTGTAAAATATCGCAGTGATGTGTAAAATATCGCAGTGATGTGTAAAATACCAGTGATGTGTAAAATATCGCAGTGATGTGTAAAATATCGCAGTGATGTGTAAAATATCAGAGTGATGTGTAAAATATCACAGTGATGTTTAAAATATCACAGTGATGTGTGAAATATCACAGTGCTGTGTAAAATATCACAGTACTGTGTAAAATATCGCAGTGGTGTGTAAAATATCAAAGTGGTGTGTAAAATATCACAGTGGTGTGTAAAATATCGCAGTGATGTGTAAAATATCACACTGCTGTGTAAAATATCGCAGTGGTATGTAAAATATCACAGAGATGTGTTAAATATCGCAGTGATGTGTAAAATATCACAGTGCTGTGTAAAATATCACAGGGTTGTGTAAAATATCACAGTGAGGTGTAAAATATCACAGTGATGTGTAAAATATCACAGTAAGGTGTAAAATATCACAGTGGTGTGTAAAATATCGCAGTGATGTGTAAAATATCACAGTGGTGTGTAACATATCACAGTGATGTGTAAAATATCACAGTGGTGTGTAAAATATCACAGTGATGTGTGAAATATCACAGTGCTGTGTAAAATATCACAGTGCTGTGTAAAATATCGCAGTGGTGTGTAAAATATCGCAGTGGTGTGTAAAATATCACAGTGATGTGTAAAATATCGCAGTGGTGTGTAAAATATCACAGTGATGTGTAAAATATCACAGTGCTGTGTAAAATATCACAGTGAAGTGTAAAATATCACAGTGCTGTGTAAAATATCACAGTGGTGTGTAAAATATCAGTGATGTGTAAAATATCGCAGTGATGTGTAAAATATCTGTGGTGTCTAAAATATCGCAGTGGTGTGTAAAATATCGCAGTGGTGTGTAAATTATCACAGTGATGTGTAAAATATCACAGTGATGTGTAAAATATCACAGTGGTGTGCAAAATATCACATTGATGTGTAAAATATCACAGTGGTGTGTAAAATATCGCAATGATGTGTAAAATATCACAGTGATGTGTAAAATATCACAGTGGTGTGTAAAATATCGCAATGATATGTAAAATATCAGAGTGATGTGTAAAATATCGCAATGATGTGTAAAATATCAGAGTGATGTGTAAAATATCAGAGTGATGTGTAAAATATCACAGTGGTGTGCAAAATATCACAGTGATGTGTAAAATATCACAGTGATGTGTAAAATATCATAGTGATGTGTAAAATATCGCAGTGATGTGTAAAATATCACAGTGATGTGTAAATTATCGCAGTGATGTGTAAAATATCATATTGATGTGTAAAATATCACAGTGATGTGTAAAATATCGCAGTGATGTGTAAAATATCACAGTGATGTGTAAAATATCACAGTGATGTGTAAAATATCGCAGTGGTGTGCAAAATATCACATTGATGTGTAAAATATCACAGTGATGTGTAAAATATCGCAGTGGTGTGTAAAATATCAAAGTGGTGTGTACAATATCACAGTGGTGTGTAAAATATCGCAATGATGTGTAAAATATCACAGTGATTTGTAAAATATCACAGTGATGTGTAAAATATCGCAGTGATGTGTAAATTATCACAGTGATGTGTAAAATATCGCAGTGGTGTGTAAAATATCACAGTGGTGTGTAAAATATCACAGTGGTGTGTAAAATATCACAGTGGTGTGTAAAATATCGCAGTGGTGTGTAAAATATCGCAGTGCTGTGTAAAATATCACAGAGATATGTAAAATATCGCAGTGATGTGTAAAATATCACAGTTCTGTGTAAAATATCACAGTGGTGTGTAAAATATCACAG